>NW_026855873.1:0-139445 GCF_026571515.1 Ruditapes philippinarum
TTCAACATACACCATCCCATTGTCACAACCACTGCAAGTATTATCAAAAACTGGGTAATCTATTTAAAGGGGCATTATTATGTCCAAATCAATAACAGAGTAATGTATGCTTACTTGTACAATTGGATAGAGGCAGGAACAATAAGAAGTATAGTATTCTTCCAAAGGGTTAACTTCAGTGTTGATGTCAGCTGGTATAAATTTTTTTATCAAATGTGTAATGCCTACACAGACAGCGAAATCAAGGTTAGTTTCCTTATCAATTAAATACAAAAGTAAAAAGTATCTTTAAATTTTATAGATTTTTCAAAACAGAACTCAATTTATAAATAAAGGTGTATGAGTATAAAAGCAATGATTTGTATGTTTTGTACCAGCCAAAATGCAATATATTATCTTGAACTAAACAATCATTTTTCATCAATCATAAATGCCAGACTTAGTGAGCAGGCGTATCAAAATCTGTGAACATACCTTGCTAACATAAGTGATTTAGTTTCGCCCTTGCCAAGTAAAGTACACCATTCTACAACAGTGACAGCTGCAGTGTGGTATAGTGTATGCAACAGAATAAGACCTTCACGACCAGGTGTCCACACTTTGACATGCGAGTCCCCTCTAGCACAGGTCAACAACATATGACCTGTAGGATCCCATTTCATTCCAGTGATAGCTGACTGTAGAAGAAAGTAAAAAAATTTAAGCATTACAAAAACTGGTCATACTAATAACTATAAGATTCAATTATAATAATAATTTATGGTCCAATAGTAATACACTAGATTAGTAATCTAGCGATCGCAGGTTCAATAATCGCTCCACTACCAACAATACCAATGGTATTTTAGATGTAAATTTCTTGGGCAACTTGATATCCCTTAAACAGATAATGAACAGTTCCAAAAATAACAACCAGACAAGTCCATTTTGGAAATTCAGCAGGTTAAACAAGTTCTTGCAACATATATTATCACTTTCAAGTCCGCTTCCTGGAACCAACCAGTATAGGGTCCAAATTTATAAATACATACTCTTAGCTCAAACTCAGATCTCAGGTATTTGACTGATCAGAAACTGCCAAAGAATTTCCACTGATCTATGAAAACCCTGAGATTTGAGACAGAAAAAAGCTTTATAACCTTGAGGCCTGGTGTTGAGGAATCATGGTCGTGACCCAATAGGGCTCGAACCAATGAACCCTGGGTTAAGAGGCAGACACCATAACCATTAAGCCACAGTTCCTGGAACCAACCTGTACTGGTGTTGAGGAGTCATGACGGTCATGACCAACTAGTGCTCGAACCAATGAACCCTGGGTTAAGATACAGACACCTTTACCACTAAGCCACCATTAATTAAACATATACAGTCAATAACTCACCTCATGAGCCTGTGTTCTGATTGGGGATTCAAATTCCTCAGTACTACACTGATCTATAACACCATCCATGAATCCCACCATAAACCTCCTGGTCTCCTCATACCAGGCAATCTTTGTTACTGAAACTAAAATAGGACTCAAAATTTGTAGAGACATGAATACATAACTAGATCTGAAAATCTTAAATGTCTTTTATCTTGTGTGTTTCACTTTTGAGTGAAAAATTAAGTTCTTGTAACATTGTCATAGAATTGTAGTGTGCCTATAAAAAACAACAAGATTTTTTAACAATTCAAGGTGATGAAATGAGGTTGAATCAAGGCATATCATAATGTAACCATTTATTAAATGATGTAACTCAATTTCTAAATTAAACATAGTTAAATTTGCAAACTTTCATTCACTCAAGAGCAACAACATACAGACTATCTAAATTTGACTAGTCAAGGGTAACAATTCGGTTTTAACAGTCAAATATTGAAACTTAAACCATTGTGTATAATCACAATGTACAGAATTCTCTAATTCTAAGCCAAGGGCAATAACTCTGATGTTAATTATTCCTTATTAAATCTAAAAATATCAGTAAAATATCTCATCCCAATAAATATTTGTTTGACACATAATGTCATAACCTAATCAGCATATACAGAAAAATGTCATTTAAAATTGGAAAAACATTAATTAAAGTACAAGCAATTGAGGTTTTGCTGAAGTTCAAACTATTTAGGTATAAGAGAGTCAAAGAAAAATAGCCTAATGAGCTGCCAATTTAATATTAACCATCAGGTCTATAGCACTGCTGTAACTCCTGTCTCCTGAATGTAGTGCTGTCCAGTATATCTATAAAAGCTAGAGACCCATCTAGCCGACCAACTAACAAACGGTCAGTGTTCAACCATAGGCAACCCCCAAACACTGGCTTACACTGGGACCAAGCCAGAGCTGAAACCCAATGTGGCTGTATATCTAAATGTCCAAGTCCACCTGTAAGAGCAATAAATATGTTTAAACAGAAATCAATAATAATAATAATAGATTATATTGGAGAACAAAAAAAAAATACAAATTTAATATTTATGGTGACATTATGCACATTGTTAATCAAATTGTCCATTCATTTTTTTGTTACTCATTAACCTCAACATAAAGATTACCACCATTTGCAAACTGCTCAACACTCAGCCAAGCTTAAAATTACTAAAGTAGCCTTACTATAAGGAAGAGAGGAAAAAACTTATATTCTAACAATTGAACAATTTTAATCTGTATGTATGCACAGCAGTCAACAGTAACCTTAAATGTTATGAAGAGATAGGTTAACCCTGAAAAAGACTGTCAGCCAAGTAAGAGCGCCACAACTCAGTGCAATCCTCATCATGAATTATTCATCATAATTCTATCATAATAGGGCAACTCCCCTAATTATTTTTTTTTAAAAACAGGACATCAGCAATAAATAAAAAGCAGCTCAATATTATTTAAATCATTCAAAATATTTTGCTGGTGCCCTTGGTGTTCTCTGTTAAGATTATGCTCTAAGGTGAAGACAGGGGTTCAAGTATTAAACATTGTCAATGATTAAACCTTGTTATTAAGGGAAAGCTATACATACCGCCTATAGCCCAGATGTTGACCATATTATCCATGGATCCTGCCAGTAGTTTCCCCGAGCTGTTCCAGCACAGGTTATCTAGTAATTGTCCATCTAGGTGTTCCCCTGTCACACCCTCTCCACTGTTAAATATACATGTTTGCTGCATAATCTGGTGTGTTTTACTGGGAATATTCCAAACTCGAATTACACCATCATAGCCACTGTAATAAAAGACAAAACAACAATTATTTTACATAATTTCTTTTCTGTCTTAAAGGGACTCCACTGAGGTTTTTCTGCCATGACAGGACTGGAAATATTTTGCCTAGATTTATGTATCATTGGATGTAGGTCTAGACCAATAACTTGTGTGCAAATTTCTGATAAATACATAATTCTGTTCTTTCCAAAATTAAAAGCTTACAATGAGCACCATATGCCCAGTTGAACAAATGAATCTCATATAAATATTATAATCATGTGTGTGGAGTAAAGCAATATTTTATTAAATTAGAGGTTAATACTTGGTAACTATTCACCGTTGTGCGATAATGGCCAATGGATTTAAGGGCCATTATTACATAAAGGCAAGCAGCAACCAAATTTAACGTCTTCAATACTTAAGCCCATAATATGGCGTTAAGATACGGCTGCTTATTTTGTTTTTAACCCTTTCCAAGAAACAGACAGCTGTCAATGTAAACAAATATCTCTCCTTCAGTTTAAGAAAGTATAAGGGGTAAAAAAAATGGACCCTCTAGTGATAAAGCTGTTTCTCATTTAATAAAGAAATAAATTACAAAAACCCTAGATAAATAACAAGATATGATTATAAGCATACTACAACAAATTGAGTTCAATCTGAGAATTGACTTCAACCGGACAACATAAAGGTAACAGTCACCTTGTTGCAAGCAGAGATTTCTTCTCATTCCAACTACAGTCAGCCAGTCTGTTCTGATGTGCCTCCAACTTGCGGACAATACATGGCGGCAAATCTGGACCGAGGTCAACCTGTGACTGGCTTGTGGAAGGACCCGGCTTGTGCCAGGCTATACATCTGACAAGCTGGATACCGGCCCACTGACGGTAAGTATGATCTATCTTTGCAGACAATATACAGGCAGAAAGTGCATCTATCATTTGTATTATACCTAGTGGACGTTCTTCCGGTGTCTGATCTGTACTTTCTCCTTTAAATGAAAATGTTATGTTAATTTGAGTTAATGTACAAAAGATCTAAATAAAATTCAGAATAACATAATTTCTTAACTCACTCTTACTTTAGTAAGACAATTCTGGATAGGCCCTAGAAAATGTTGGTAAAACGTTTGGTTTCACTTATAAAATAATATATGTTAAGCAGTAATGTTGTTTCTATGTACATTTCAATAATATAGTGATAATACATGAACTAAATCAAAAAGAAATAAATAAATTATTTTACAACTTTGTCAGTATGTCTATATATGGCTCCTTGTTTCACACTATTATTTACATTTTGTTCATTTGGTCTTGAAATAAAATAATTGTGAATAACCATAATAATGTGAAATGCACACAAAAGAATAATAATTCAATCATTTGAATCTGAGGAATATTTTACAAAAATAGAGGATATCAAATGAGTGTAAATTTAGCATTGAATCTACACAAATACAATATTCTTTTAATCACATATCCAAATTAAGAACAGTTTACAGTTAAAAAGAGTCATTTTTTATTGAACTCTCTCTAATGTAATGCTTAAATTAGCTTGCTTTTATGCATGTCACATCAAAGTGTTATTTCACTAGTGTAATATCATTTTTATTAAATGGTTTCATTGCACTTCTATGCCGTGATTTATGTGATAAAATGATATATACTGTCAACAATTTTGAAAATATAAATGTACATAATGTTCCTTTTTACATTAGAAATGTACTTTGACTTTACAAAAAGCTATTACACGAAATCCAATTTTGTTGCAGTAACTTTTATTAATAAAAAATAGAGAAAAAAATTTCTTTACATTCTACAGATCACAATAAATGAAAGCTATTACTCACTGTGCTGTCCAGACAGTGAAGCTTGAGTATTCTTATCAGTTGTCTGTGCTGTGGAAGCCACCATTGAAGTGTTCTTGAGGCCACACTGTGCAAGAAGGGCCACCAGTGACTGTGTAACTGACAGTATTGACTTGTCTGTCTTGGGAATAACTGTATGAACTGATGTTTTCTTCTGTCTGACTGCTGTCTCGTTTGTTGGCCCTACACCTAGAGCTGCAGTTAGTAACTCCTGAATAAAACAAAGAATATATAGATCTAAAATGATAACACTTTTTCAGACAAAAAAAAAAGAACAAAAAAAACTTGAGAAATAAACAACAGAAAATGCTGTCTGATTTGGTAGAAATATCTTTTAAAAAAGTTTATTTTGTACTTTAAAGGAAAGAGGTATTTCATCATATGTTTTCTAAGCATGGTCTTCATGATATTCAAATATTGCCAATTAACCTTAAGATCTCATGTTAATTGCTTCTCTGATGATGTAGTTCTGAAAATTTCCATTTGTTTTTTATTCTATGAGGTTATAAATATGAAGATATTACCATTAAGTATTGCATGGCTATCATTTTCTTTTTGCATGTGTAGCCTTATTTCACAAATCTATTTTCTAACCGAAGTACATAATAGGAAATTCAATAAGGCAAATTATAGAAAACCTTTGGACCATTGAAAACTGTCCTGTTGAGCTATTCTTAGTCTCGTTTGAGTAAAACAAAACGCTTTACATTGTTGGGACATTTTTCGCAACTGAAATAACTATACATTTTAACAAGAGGGCCATGATGGCCCTGAGGTCGCTCACCTGTATATAGGCCCCCCGGAGCGAGGCCAGTTTAAACCCCAGGGCTTTTATTTGAGCAAACTTGGAAGACACCCATTAGACGATGTTTCATGATGTTTAGTTTTTACTATAAACATATAATGAAAAACAATGACCCCCCCCCCCCTGGCAGGGCTAGTTTTAACCCAAGGGCTTTTATTTGAACAAACTTGGTACACACCTATGAGAAGACGTTTCATGCTTAACATCTAAGCTCTAGCTCATTGGGTTTTTTAAAAGAAGATTTTTAAGTTTTTACTATACACATATACTTAAAAACAATGACACCCCTGGGGCGGGGCCAGTTTTGACCCCAGGGCTTTGATTTGATCAAACTTTGTAGACACTTAGTAGAAGATGTTTCATGCTTAATATCTTAACTCTAGCTATTTGGGTTTTTTCAAAGAAGATTTTTTAAGTTTTTTCTATACACATAAATATTATAAGGAAAATCAATAACCCCCCGGGCGGGGCCAATATTGACCCCAGGGCTTTTATTTGAACAAACTTTGTAGACACTCACTAGAAGATGTTTCATGCTTAATATCTAAACTCTAGCTATTTGGGTTTTTTCAAAGAAGATTTTTTAAGTTTTTTCTATACACATATAAGGAAAATCAATAACCCCCGGGGCGGGGCCAATATTGACCCCAGGGCTTTTATTTGAACAAACTTGGTAGACACCCATTAGAACATGTTTCATGCTTAATATCTTAGCTCTAGCTCTTTCAGTTCTTTAAAAGAAGATTTTTTAAGTTTTTACTATATGCATAAAGGGAAAATCAATGACCCCCTGGGGCATGGCCAATTTTGACCCCAGGGCATTTATTTGAACAAACTTTGTAGACACTCATGAGAAGATGTTTTATGCTAAATATCTCAGCTCTAGCTCTTTGGGTTCTTTAAAAGAAGATTTTTAAAGTTTTTACTATATGCATATAGGGAAAAACAATGACCCCCTGGGGCGGGACCAATTTTGACCCCAGGGCTTTTATTTGAACAAACTTGGTAGACACTCACTAGAAGATATTTCATGCCACATATCTAAGCTCTAGCTCTTAGGGTTTTTTAAAAGAAGATATTTAAAGTTTTTTCTTTCGGTTGCCATGGCAACCAGAGTTCTGCATGGAATTAAATTCTTTGAACAATTTTTAAAGGTGACCACCAAAGGAACATTCCTGTGAAGTTTGGATGAAATTGGCTTAGTGGTTTATGAGGAGATGTCATTTAAAGTAAAAGTTTACGGCCGGACGCCGGACGAAAAGTGATCACAAAAGCTCACCCTGTCACTTTGTGACAGGTGAGCTAAAAATGGGGAGAGAATAATTATGTTTTCAGTATAGAGTCCTATATTAATTGTTATAAATATGTAAAAACAAGGGTGCCATAGTCACAAAATACGCCCGTTTACGAAAAAGCTTTAGATGGAGATGGGGGCATTATGGATAAGTGTTATCTAGCAAGCAAGTTTTTATTCTTGGCACTGTGTTGTTAAATGAACCTTAAAACAAATCAATAGGGAAGATATGCACAGAATGTGTGACCTTGACCTTGGTCGCAGGGACCTGAATTTTATGCACGGCACTCAGCCTCACAATGATGAACATTTGTGCCAAATTATATTGAAATCCCTCTATGCATGTAGAAGTTTTGCTCCAGACAAGTGTTTTTCTATGAGCTCTAACTGTGACCTTCACCTTTGACCTAGAGACTTGGTTTATGTGCAGGGCACTACCTCTCATGGTGGTGAACAATTCTATAAAAGTAACATTAAAATTCCTCCATGCATGTAGAAAATATGCTCCGGACAACATCTGGATATTTAATCATCTCCAGTGACCTTGATCTTGCAAATATTAACCTAAATTAAATGTGTAACACCTGTAGTCATGATAGTTACCATTTGTGCTACAATCCATCAATAAATGATGACTAAATGGTCCCTATAACCATCTTCAAATTTTTATCTGAACTTTGACCTCTATGTGTAACCTTGACTTTGGTTGCAGGGATCTGAATTTTGCATGCGACACTCAGCCTCACAATGGTGAACATTTGTGCCAAGTTATATTGAAAACCCCCTATGAATGTAGAAGTTTTGCTCCGGACAAGCGTTTTTCAATGAGCTCTAAGTGTGACCTTGACCTTTGACCTGGAGACCTGGATCATGCATGGAGCAATACATATCATGGTGGTGAACATTTCCATAAAGTATTATAAAAATTCTTCCATACATGTAGGAGATATGCTCCAGACAAAATCTGGATATTTCAACATCTTTAGTGACCTTGACCTTGCATATATTGACCTAAAGTACATGTGTCACAGCCGTAGTCATTATAATGACCATTTGTGTTACAATCCCTCAATAAATGATGATTAAATCGTCCCTATACACATCTTCATATTTTTATCTTTTTTTAAACGGGCGTATAAAAAGTACATGTAATTTAATAACTAAAAAATTCTGATTTAAGATTTTATTCTAGGGAAATACATTTCATTACAATTCTTAATCTTTGAATGAGCTGAACTGATATTTACTTGAAAATTAAAATATAATTAAATTTCTGTGAGAAAGTATTTACATTTGATAAGGTAATTACTGTATGATCTTTATGAACAAATACCAAGTCTACAGAACACCATAGTTATCACAGTTAAGAATCTTGACCAATGAATGAAACATGTGTAAATAAATGTTACATTCTTTAGAACATACTCAAGTCCAAGAAAGAGGATTATTTCATGCCCTTTGATTAAATGCTATTTTTAGAATTGAAAGTGAAAATAGATCAAGGGGAGTAATTGTGTAAGTCATTTATGAACAAAGTAATAACTTTGTTGTCTCCCTTTGATTAAATTCTATTTACAAAATCTGGATATTTCATCATCTTTAGTGACCTTGACCTTGTATATATTGACCTAAATTATATGTATCACAGCCATAGTCTTGATAATGACCATTTGTGTTACAATCCCTCAATAAATGATGACTAAATGGTCCATATACACATCTTCATATTTTTATATGAACTTTGACCTCTATGTGTGACCTTGACCTTGGCCGCAAGGACCTGAATCTTGCACGCGACACTCCGCCTCACAATGGTGAACATTTGTGCCAAGTAATATTGAAATCCCTCTATACATGTGGAAGTTTTGCTCCGGACAAGCATTTTTCAATGAGCTCTAAGTGTGACCTTGACCTTTGACCTAGAGACCTGGTTCATGTGCGCGACACTGCTCCTCATAGTGGTGAACATTTGTATGAAGTTTCATTAAAATCCCTCCATACATGTAGGAGATATGCTCCGGACAAAATTGGACGCCGCCCGCCCGCCCGCCCGCCAAGGGCGTTCCCATAATATGTCCCGTTTTTCAAACGGGCGTATAAAAAAGAAAGAAAAAGAATTCCAGTGTTGTCAAGTAAAAAAAATATCTGCCATCCAGTTTAAGAGGAGTTGCGTTCACAAGATTTCGGGACGTACGGACGGACAGACAAGTGCAACGCTATATGCCCCCCACTTTGTTGGGGCATAAAAAAACCTCAGTGGAGTTCATTTAAAGTGTTAAACTACTCTTTATTTGTCATGCACACACTGATACATAATTATTGTTCGCTTAGAAGGAAACACCAAATTTTAAGTACATGTACATAACTAATCAGTGACCCTAACTGGAATAGAATGAGGGCTCTGCTAGAACACTGGCATGTTTTTCCCCACTTTACAACTCCAGTAATAGAAGCATACTGTGTAATCAGTAACCTCATCTACTAAGATCAGTAAGTGGAAAATGACAAAAGACCTGTGAATACAGGAAAAAGACTTTGCAACCAAAGGTGGAATCCTGATGACACCGAGATATTTCTAATTACAAGACGTGTGAAATTTCCGGGATTCTGAGACCTGGAGGGCATTTTTCAGCCATTATTGAATTTCTAGGCTTGGTAAAGTGTAACAACTTTTTATAGAAGTGTGAACATGAGAAGAGTTTAACAAGAGCTCTTGTTACATTATCTAATCAACCTTATACAATGTGATCAACCTAATTCAACAATAACAATGGAGATATCATTTCTAACAATTTCTTACAATGCCATTGTTGTTGTTTTGCACTTAAGCTTTTCCTACATATTAAATTGTATTTAGAGGACCATCCTTCTATGTATGTTGAATGTAAATATAAATCAATCAGCAAAAAAAATAGCTAGAACTGCCGTTCAGGGCATTAAACTTGTTAAAGAATTTGCACATCTTACTTTGGCAAAAAAGTACTCACAAAAGAGGCATAAACACTTTACAAATCTAACACAGTCATGTTTTCTTGCCCTAGATACAGGTGTTAACTGGTTCAGAAGCAATATATCAAACTTTGTTGTGAAAAACCAAATGGTGTAGTGAAAAACAAAATGGTGTATTGAAAGAAAAATGATATAATGAAAGCAAAATGGTTTAGTGAAAAACAAAATGGTGTAATGAAAGCAGAAAGGCATAAATTCATTCAACTGAAACTACTGCAAGTTATAAAAGGGGCATGACTTTGACAAGATCTTTAACTGAGTTAGGTACCTGTTTTCTTGCCTATATTTTTAGGTGATAGTGATACGAAACGTTTCTAATTTTCATGACAATACCTGATTGCATTAAGTGTAAATTTAGCAGATGACCTGGAATCAAAGTGTAACACGTGTTGTACTGACAACCGGGTGAATACGATTCTCGTTTTCGTTTAGCTAAATCCTATACCTTTCCTTGACAAAAAAAAATTATGACTTGTTAACAAACTTTGAGAACATAAAAAATTAATAACACAAGCATCAAGATCTGTTTCGTGTACAACATGATACTTGATTCCTGAATGGACGTGCTAGAACTAATTATAGTATAGATTGATACAAGCTGACAAATAGAGAACTTCTCAGTAACGATTTGGATCATTGATAGTACAGCACTCAATTGTGTCTCCAGGCATTGCTACAGGAAAAGCATTACAAGGTGAGGCACTTGTTTTTAATAGAATTAAATAAGTTGTTATTAACGTATTAATTAAACAGTCAAATTTAGAAAAACATTCTCTTAGGATGCATGTTGAATCATAGTTTTTGACAAATATTATTTCACATTTGAATTTTTTAATAATAAATATATAAATAATAAAATATAAATAAATAGATAAATAAATGAAATCCATTCTTATCAAAATATACATGTCTTAGTAAATGAATTGAATATATATATATATATATATATTTTTTTCAAATTAATATATCAGAATAATTGTATGGACTCTCCTTTGATACCTTTTTGTAAAATCATTTTAAATTTAGCCTATTATTGTTAGATGAAAAAAAATGAATAAAACCAGCTTTTATGTTTCAAGGAAATGTTTGAAGAAATTTTTAGAAAAATAATTACCACCGTTTTTTATTTTTATTTATTTTATTTATTTTTGCTTTTTTTTTTTTTTGTTGTTGATTTTATTTGGTCAAAATGAGGAAACACAGTACTTCACATAGTAAATCTGTGGTAGTTTGAGTGATGGAATACTAGACAAAAATATAAATTACTGGACTAAGAAGAATGGTAGGTTACTGGTTATCACAGGTGTCCCTACAACCTGTTCCAAATCGTTAAAATAAAAATCAGGACTAGACAAATATGTTGCAAATGTGATATTAGTGAGTGTTGTTAAAGATCCTGTGACTCAATTTTTCATGGTTTTATATCATATAAATAATGCTCACATGAAGATTTATCAATATTGTATTCCAAAAAGCATTATTTGTAATGATATTAAATTAAAAAATTTATATTTCATGTTAATAAAGGGAGGTAATAAGAAATTTATTTTCTATAGTCTTGAGTCATAGTTTTCATATATTTTAATGATGACATAAATTATAATGTGGCCAAATATTTGCAGTACAAATCTATCAACTTGAAATTTTTATTACTTGAAAATCATGACATAAGGATGTGTTATTTTCCTGAAAAAGTTAATATGCTCCTTTTAATATAAAAAATTTGTTATTGATATAGCGGTTGTCCTGTACTGACAAGCACCAACAATGCATGCGGTTCTCTTGTTTTAACTTTAAATATTGTAAAAAGACTATTTAAAGGCATAAGTTTATAGATAAAGTGTAACTCTAATATGTGTTATATTGCAGCGTACATCAAGTTTTCATGAAGAAATGAATGAATGAATGAGCAGTGCAAATAACATGATAATAAGCAGAGTCATAACCCAACAAAGTGCCAGCCTGAGACAAGCAAATTATAACAAGCCACAGGTAAAAAGAGTGACAGTCATAAACAATCAGATTGCCAGTTATATATTAACAGAGAACCAGAAATATCTGAACAGTATTCCAGTCATAAACAGAATAATTGCCAAGGATAAACAAGGTACCAGTTATCATAAGGCTAATAAAAGGGAGTAAAAAACAAAGAATTTAAGACATAGATAAACAAATGAACAAATTAACATCAAGATGAACAGTGTAATAATTTGGACATGTGTTTTGGCATTAATGATCTTAGAGAATGAATGTTATATTTTACTACCTAATGACAGTGCCAACAAAATATCTAAAGGAGACAAAAGTAAAAAAATACAAAATCACAAAGAAGGAAATCCACAACCAGTTTTTACTGAAAATGGCAAGGAAGCAGAAAATATCAGAAAAACTGGAGAAATGAAGGATAACACATATGATAATGGAATAACTTCAGACACAGCAACATGGGCTGTAAATATAAAGAAGTTTCAAAATGAAAAACCAAATTCTGATTCTATGACGGAAATGAGAAATGATCCAATGAGAGAAATGAGAAACACAACTATGACAAAAGACACTGATTTGCAAGACGACAATACAGAAGTAGATGCTGATATTAGGGAGATTTCGGATGTCATAACAAATATCTGTGGGGAACAGTATGAGCCATGTGAAAGAACGGGCTTTGACTTCAGATTTTTTAAAGAATCCTCCATTTGTACGATGTGTTCCTGTAATATCAAAACATGTCATACCTTGAAAAATTGCTGCCCGGATGTTATAGTGAACATTAAGGACACTAAAGGTATACAAACATCTAACGAAACCTGTATGTCACTTCATGATGTCCTAACTCTCAAAGGTGACAAACCAATGAAGGATAATGTAATTTATAGTACTACAAGTGAAATAGACAGTAATACCTCTATGTCTAATGTGGAAAAGCCAAATCAAAATGATTTGAATACTAAGAGAAAAAGTGAACCAGAAAAAAGGTCAGACAATGTTAAAACTACTTCTACACTGGCAAATACATATTTCCCCAAATATCTTGTTATCAATTCATGCCCAAATGATTTTAATGATTCGGATACAGTAGCTAAATGTATCAAAACCGGATCACCCTTTCTACTCGATAATTTGCCGGTGACAGACTGGATTTCAATGAACATTTATCGTAACAAATGGTGTGCAAAATGTCACAACACTTTAGATACAGAGAACTGGTTGCTTCTCACAGACTGTCTCCAACTTTACAACACATATTACCTCCCTTCACAAATTTCCAAATTTTATGACTTAACAAAGAATTGCACTGTTCGAGTCATACCATCAATTGTATCTAAAACTGATTACAAAACCTGTGAAACTTCAAATCACCAACACGTCATTGATAAATGTAATACGACAGGTCTGTGGAATCCAACAACCGACAATACAATAGCTACAGTTAAACAAATGTTGTGTGAGCAGAGACATTTCATGCCACTGTATAAATCGCTGACAAATGGACAAAGGGGAGTATATAAGAATATCTTCTGCTATATTTGCAATCAAAATGAAGACTTACAGACAATAAAAAACAAAACTCTACAAGATGACGGTATCTATATTTTCATTATTTTGTCTTGTTTTGAATCACCATTATTTAATAACAGTCTTTCCATATCTTTAAACTTTAATTAAATAAGAAAGATAACATGTTTTCTGTACATTATTTCAGGCATATTAAGGAATTTTCTTAGTTCAAAAAGGGATATAACTCTTTCAAAATTCATATGGGCCTTTGTCAGTGATCTCTTATTAAGCTTTAAAATAAGTGTGAAGTTTCAACCCAATTTCTACTGTAGTTTTGGAGATACCAACTTACATGCAAAAACTTAACCAAAATGTGACACAGAGTCTGGGGTGAGTACAGTAGCATTCCCTATTGTTCCAAACTGCTCAAAATTCACCAATTAACATTCCATTGTACAACATGGAAGAATACTGTCATTATGTTTTGCACTTACAGATGTTCTGTATGGTAAGACAAAATTATACAAGGCCATACAATGTGCTGACCAATCTGAAGAACCAGGGGTCTGGTCCGAAGTCGGGCACAAACACAACCAAACTTGTCCCTATGGAACGATTCCTGATATCTACACTGTAAGTTTTAACCTTTATTGGTAATTTGGCCCTTGTATAAATCTAGAATAGTCCATTTGAAATTTAACAGATTAAAATGATATCAAAACACAAAAATTGAGTGAGCTTACAGTAGAGCTCTCATCAATAACAATGACATTGATGTATTGATATTGATGTATAGTTGATATTTTTCTGTCAATCTATTATAGATACTGGTTTGAAAAAGTAAATAATTTTGACTTATTAATGAAATGCTTAGAAATGATGTTACATAACTGGAAGCAGGTGCTCTATTGAAAAAACATGTCTTCAACTATGCTTTTGTAACTTACTTGAATATATTTTTTTTGTTAGTTTACATATTCCAAAATATGGTCAGAAAAAAACATGCAAAGGGCATATATAAACAATACACATCATAATTTTTTACACAGCACATGTATTTACTGAAGTTAGGAAAACAGGAATGAAAGTGAAATATAGATAAATAATACTTAATTTATTGAGTATCCTTGATATTTGTCAATATATGCTTTGGTATCAATGACAGCTATGAGTTTTCTGAGATGACTTAAGCATACCTCAGGTGTTAAACTTAAAGCCAAAAGCACCTCACCTGCTGGAGCTAAGAGATGCATAGACTCCAGAAATTCGAGCCCATTTTAAGTCACCTTTTATGTTTATTCAGGCATGAATTTCACATTATATTTTATTTGAATCATAAACCACTGGTGAAGATTTTATTACAGTTCTTAAGAATGAGTGCATATAGATATAATGACACAAAGCAAATGTTTGTAGACTTTAGACATATCACTATGCAATGAGAGCAGGATATTGTCCCATGTCTTACAACTGTGCTAATTTTCCATGATAATCAAGTTTTCAAAGTTTTGTGTAAGTAACTATAATAGTTTTCAAAAAATCGTACTAAATAAGTTAAAAAGGCCCATAACTCCAAAATTATAATAGACTTTCATTTATTTTTGAGCTCGATTTTTCAAATTTGTGAATGAGGTTCAAGTGTCATAAAATTATTTTTCTGTTTCATATAAATGTTGTTTTTTTAAAATATTTTTTTACAGGATGACTGCATACCATTTGAGTGTCCCATTCATCAACTTGCCATGTCAAACCTTTGTTTAGATAGACAAACAGATGTTACTGGTCTGGTTATAGCATCCACAATACGTCTTCAATTCCAAAGTCCAGTCTACATAGGAAGATCGGAAGATGAACAGCACAATTTTGGTCAAGAAGTAGCTAATGCTATTGATAACAAACTTCTTATTTCAAAAAAAGGTTGCAATATCAGAGCCATTAAACTGCTTGCTAACTTTACATCACCATTTGAAGGTTACGCACAAGAAATCTTTCTTGCATATAAAATTGCAAATACAAAAATATGTTCTGTGAAAGAAGTGGTGGAAATTTATTCCGAAATTGATGATGGTAACATAAATATATCTGTTCATTTGGCCAGCAATGATGTGCTACAGCAGCATTCTAGAAATGAAATAATGTTCAATATTACTTTGGCTTTCAGAAACATTCAGAACCATGACATTGAAATTCCACTGAAACAAATGCCTCCTTCATATGAGATATGGCTTGAGAAATATTTCCAATATCCGAGAGTTCTCCTTTCCGCATCCCAGTTTAGGAAATTAGTTGAAAAGGGCAAACTAAAATCATCTAAAACTCCATCTATGAGTGCAATGAATAATGAACAAATACCAGTTTGCTATATAGATTATCTTCAACAATGGTTACAGGATACCTATACCAAATCATCTACAACTGGGAAAGATCCCAATCAAAACACACTAACATCCACTCTGAGCATGCTTAGTACCATAATATCCATGCTTTCAATTGTATTTGTTCTCATCACCTATACCATGTTTTCCGAGCTTCGTTTCATTCCTGGTAAACTGTTCATGGTCTTGTGCTTCAACCTCCTTCTTGCACAAGGTTTCTACAGCTTCGGTTTTAATCTTGGTGTTGACAATATCTGGTGTCAGCTTGTCGGAGTCTGTATACACATGCTGTGGACTGCTACCATATTTCTCATGACTTCATGTCTTTGGCACATGCTGAAGAACATTAAGGACCCCCTCGGTGCCAAGAACCGTTATATGATACAAAGTAGGTCAAACTATCTGGTTGTTAAGTATACCTCCTACTGCTACAGCATGTCCGTGGTCTGTGTTCTAACAAATATCATATTCTCCCATCTAATGTATCATGACGATCACTACGGCTACGGGGGTAAGTTTTGCTACATAAATACAGCAGAAATGAGATTGTTCACATTTGCTTTACCCATTGCCCTGGACCTGCTCATTAATTTTGTCATGTTTCTTTGCATTACGTCAAAAATTTCAAAAATGATGACACACGAGACAGACGTGAAAGAGCGTGTAGTAGTTTTCTTAAAACTATCAACCATTACAGGATTTTACTGGACATTCGGTTACATATATGAAGCCACAAAAATATGGGTATTTGAATACCTATTTATCATCCTGAATGGTGGCCAGGGATTTTTTCTCATGTGGTCTTTCTTGTTAAACAAGCGTATCTTTAAAATGTACAAAAATGTTTTCAAGAAGCTACAAGAAAAGTATTCGAGTATCTCTGAAAGTTGAATCTGCCTCGGAAAGTTGAATCTGCTATAATAGGGAAGAGCAATTACATGTATTCAGATTTTGAGAAAAATTGTATATTTGGGAAGTATGAGTATTACCTCTAAATTTCTGACTTCTTAAAGCAATTTGATATTTTAAATAAAATCATGCTGTCATACAGCAGAAAATACTAAAACATAATAAGTCATAACAAATTTTTGTTTTTCTTCTTGTTTTAAAGCATTATGCACCATGAAGTAAGAGGAGCCAAGTATAATGTAAAAATTTAAACTTGAAAATAAAAAGAACAAAATAGAATACCTCCTCTGGACAATAAAAATGAATCACTTTATATACATTGTATTGTAAAGAAAATTGGGATAAACTCTATTAGAAAAAAAAAAGATGAAAAAACAAACAAACAACCTTTTGATACATAAAAAATACAGGCTAACATTTTGTGCTTTTTTGTGTAAATAATTTCTTTTCATCTCCTCTCTTTTTATTTTGACTATATTGTTGTGCTTCTTTATTAAAAAAAATGTACATTCAGATTTTGTTTTATATTTTATCCTATTTACAAGTCATTGACTAAAAATCTGCTGGAACCACAAGTAATTAAGACTATGCAACCAGAATAGAGCCAAGCTAGCCTGCACAGCCACGCTGTCTGATCAGGCTTGATACTTTTGGCTAAGTAAACTTTCATCTTAATATCCCAAATGTGATAATGGACCATCTAAAAAATGGCATTTGGAATTTAAGAATTCAATGGGTTTTGGATAAATGATGTATACTTGTGAGAAACTACATATATATTGAAATCTTGCCATGTCCAAACCAAAAAGAACGGTGACTGGGCACTAGATGACAATAGTTTTGTGAAACAGGGTTTAAAATCCTATGAGAAATGTAGAAGTTCCATACAGACAAAAGCACAAAACTTGTGTACTGACATAACTGAAATAATTATTCTGAGAAAATTGAGTGAGCAAATGAACTAAAATTTTTATCCAGATCTACATCAAATGGAATATAAATCTTCCAAAAATATTTCCAGTTCTATCATAAAACCTCAGTGGATTCCTTTTTATTGTGTCGGTAGACTTATTTAAATTCAACACAGCAATTCTATCTTTAGCCAATTATTAGACTTTTAACCAGGTTTTCTAAATAAAAAATAAAATTTGCAAATGATTCCATGTGGTTTGACATAATCATATAATTTATGTCTGTACACCAAGTTTTGCACTTGAGTTTTTTCTTATTAAAAATATCTTATGGCAAACTGTGACCAAGTCAGCCAACTTCGGTAAAAGTAGCAATTTGGCTCACTACCATTGTAATAAAAGTGATGATATCACAATATTTAAAATTAAAAATAACTAAAACATATAACATCAATAAGTACGAAAAAACAACAGCTGCTGTGGTGTAGTGGTTAGCACATTAGACCGGCAATCCAGAGACCCATGGCTGGAGTTCTAGGTGTGATTTTTCTGTATATATACAATCAACATCATCACTATGAAGCAATGAAAACCCTGATTGACTTAAATGTACAATACTATCTTTGCAGAGCAACATTGTTTTTGAGGCAAAGATTTTGGGTGTTGTTGAGAGGTGTGGTTCTAGAAGATCTAAGAGGTTATTGCTCTACAGAGGGGTCACTCTACAGAGGTTACCCTGTGTTACATCTACCAGTTCTATAAGATTATACTCATGTTTTGTAAAACATAAAAAACTCCAGGATTTTAAGTCAATCTTTCTTGTAAAAAAACTACTCTTCCAACATGGTCCACAAGCATTTGATATAGGTTAAAAGCTGTGAAAAATAAGTAACAAAACGAATGACTGCCTAGGCAACTGAAGTGAAATTGGATATCTAGCCGTCAAATTTGCTCCATAAGTGTTATATTGTTTTCTATATATGCAAACGTGATATATTGGTCTATAAATGAGATATTATTTCTATCACGCATGTGTGTTATTCTTTAGGAAATGAACATTATCTTCATTGCTTTTTATCACAAAGAAGATCACAACAATAAAACAAAATCTAATCCTTTCAACACATTATCTATTTTTCTTGATGATATTTGAATATTCAGTAAATTACATATTCAAATAACATTGAAGGTGCAATCATTGATTATCAAATCACGTTCTCCTCATCTGTAAGGAGCTAGTTTTGTGCGTAATGAAAGTTATTTCTATCAAAATAGTATGTTTTGACCTAATTAAGAATCATGTAAGTTCATATAGAATTTATTTTAGTTTGACTAAGTAGGAAGCAGTAAGCTTATAGACACACTGTCGCATCCGTTCCTGGAATCAATCAGAACTGAGAAATACGAGTTAAATTAAAGGGATACTCATGCAAATTAATGACAAAAATATTAAAATGATCTTATGTACTCAATTCATCCTAAATGACATTTTTTTTAAGTCCTAGCATGAATTTCTGTATAAATTCTATATATTTTGGGTTTGAAGCGTGAATTTATCTATATATGTTGAACGAAATTTAGACGCCGACAGAATCACAAAGTAGTATTAAAACTAGAACTATTGCTGAATGCGATTCATACCCCCACCAATGTCCTTGACAGAAGGAGACTTGGAAAGGTGGTTAAAGGAATAACTTAAGTGGCACAAATACATAAAAAGAAATTATCTCTGGTGAAAAAAAGACTAATTGTACAGGTAATAGTATAAATATATATTATCAAATCATGTTCGAAACAGTTACAAATAACCTTTCATTTTCCCAATGTACTAAACATTTTATAAGTCAATTTTTGACCTTCAAGTGTGGCCTTGACCTTAAGCTGGCACAAGGGTAAGATGGGTTTTGCACATCGCCCAGTTGGGGTGAACATTTGAGTAAAGTTTGAAGAAAATCCTTCCATTAGTATAGAATTTATAGAGCGGACACAACATATTGTCTAGTATTGATTGTATGTAAATTTAAAGACTTAAAAAGGGGCATAACTTTGTCAAAATGCAATACAGAGTTATGAAACTTGACCTGCATATCTTATTTGTGACACCTCATATATCTTTTAAGTTTCAAGCAATTACCTTTTCTAGATTTAGAAATATTCAAATAAACGTTAAAATTTAAGAATATTTTCTAAGTCAATTTTTGACATTCAAGTGTGACCTTGACCTTAAGCCAGCAAAAGGGTGATATGGATTCTGCACATAACCTTAATGAGGTGATCATTTGAGTAAAGTTTGAAGAAATCTCTTCCATTAGTATAGGATTTATAGAGCGGACACGACATACTGTGTAATATTTGATTGTTTGATATTTGACCTTCAATTGTGACCTTGACCTTGAGCTGACACATGGGCAACATGGGTTCTGCACATCCCCTTGTTGAGGTGAACATTTGAGCCAAGTTTGAAGAAAATCTTTCAATTAGTGTAGGAGTTATAGAGCGGACACAAAAATGGAGACGGCGGGACCGACCGACCGACGCGACAAAGCGAATCCATTATAGCCCCCCCCCCCCACATTTTGTGGTGGGGGTATAACAATTCATGTGTATTGAACAAATCCTGGAAGTTACAATAACAGATATTATGGATATAGTATGATTGAAAGAAGTGTCTAAGTCATACATTTAACATGTTCTTTAACATAATCAGAGTTCACTGTGATAACTATTATGAAATCTTAACGCTCTAACCAAAACGAAGAAATGAAAATTTTGCCCTTAATGAGTCTGTTCACAAATGACCTTATTTTATTAATTTTTGACAACTTAATATACACAATTTTTAATACAATACCTTTGTACACAACTGAAGAAGTTGATTTTGTGATTTGGTATTCTCTGTTACTAGTGACCCTATAGCTGTTGTAAGATGATTAAGACTGGTCTGTCCAGTTCCGATGGCGTAGTCACATGACGGAGTTATCTTTCCAGAGGCACATAAACACATCAGCTTTACTATCATCATAATTTCCGACAATCCCATCTTATCCAGGGCTGCAGGGAGGCTGCATGATGTTCCACTGATAGGTAAAAACATGTTTTTTATAATATTAAATACCTACAAAATATCTTTTTTTTGTCTTCTTTTTTTATGTTTGTTTGGTTTTACATCGCACTAACACAGTATAGGTCATATGGCGACTTTCTACCTTTAATGGTGGAGGAAGACCTCCGGTGCCCCTCTGCAAATTATTTCAGGCACAAATGGGCAACTGAGTAGAACCATTGACTCAAACCTATAGTGGTGACAGCCAGGTGATTTGCATTTGTTGACCTTATTCACTCCACAACAAATTCTAGCCACCCACAACTGAGCAAGTGATTCTTATGTCAATGACGTATTTAAAAAAGCTTTTATGCTTAACAGAATACATCTTTCTTTTCAGTAATCTTTCTTGCATCGGTCATCAACTAGCCAATTTTTTATATTGCACCAGTCATCAACTAGCAAATTTTATTATTGTATGGTACTCACCTCCCTGACAGGACAGCCAGTGCCTGCAGTATAACAGATCTAGCTATAGATATCTGTGAAGCCATTGTTGTACGATGTAAAGCCATCTGTCTGTCCAAACTAGTTTGAAAGTTCATGATCTGCTCCGGTAAACTTTTCTGGGTTTTTTCATCAGTTTTTGTTGATGATCTGAAAACCTGTCCTACTTTTTGGAAAAAATATTTTATTTTATTAAGAGATTAAGTTTTTCTATTTGTTTGGGTTGTTGCTAGAATGGCATGACAAATTTACATCAAAAATTGTTTGCTTGAAAAATGCGTGTTCTGGAATTTGAACAAGTATTGACCTACATCTTAGTAAGAGAATGCAAAATCTCAACAAAAACCAGCAATAAAGGGCTAAAGGCTTTAAGACTTGTCCAAGAAAAGAAACCAGCAACATATGCTCTGCCCAAGATTTAAACTCAGAGGTCCAAAGGACCTTATCCTTTAACTTCTGTGTTAAACTTATAATTAAAGCAGCAAGCCTTCAGATTTATGCTAATTATTAAAACATTTAAGTCACCATGGCCTTGACAACAAAATAAAGTAAGTGTAGTCAAATGCACAAATTAAGTAATTTTATTACAGCTTACTTTCCACAGACAGTATAACTTGATAATATACAGAAATTCCTCTTACTCTGCTAATAACAGGGTTGAAATCTAAAATCTAAAAATATCAAGCTTTCTCTTTCTCAAAAAAAAAAAAAGACTTTTAAACACTGACCTTCATTATTGGAGGCTTTGTCTTGTTGAGCGGGACATATATATGAAGCTCCCAGTGGGTCAGCTTGCTGAAACTTCACAGGATCTGGTATAGGTTTCTTGTCTGACAAGCCAAGGTACTGGTATAGTTTCTCTGGGTTATCTAGGCACGGTAACCATCCCTCAATCTCTCTCATGTATGTGCTGCCCTCTGTAAAAATGTACAAATCATTATTATGATAACTCAACTCAACCTTATTACAAATGAATATCCCCTGAAGTTCTATTCTTGGAGCATTATTAATAATAAAAAGAACTTGTTCCATAAAGTAACATCTATTTTCAGTAATTAAGTATTTTAGGGTTTTTGTTTCAGTAGGTGGAGATGAAACGGATTTGGATGGAGTTAATACTTTTCTTTTGTCATTTTAACACTATATTAGGTCATATATTGCATCAAAGAAACACCCAGGGTATCATTCTTTACAATATTTCTTGCATCAGCATGAGCAGGTTTTTCAGAAGACTTACTGATCATTTACCTTGTCAGGTCAAAATTTGTTATTTTTTATTATCAGATATGATTTAATACAATAAGGAGCACAACCTTCTATGTTACACTATTTCTGGTACACAAACTTATTTCAAGGTGCAGAAAATTCTATACCAAATATCAAGTTTATATAAAGTTAGTACACCAGTCTGTCATTACCAAGTGCCATAGCTTTTGGATTACAGCTATGTTTTCTTTGTTCACATCAGTTTTAATAAAGTCAAAATCCAAGCTTCATATATTGGTTTTACACAGAGACCTTTAGTGATGGATATAATGACCTGTGTGAAGTTTCTAGGATATGTCTTAAGTAAATAACATGATATGATTAGTTACATGCAAAAAACTTTTACAAAGTGTTAAAGGGACTCCAATGAGGTTTTCTGTTATGACGCGACTCAGGACAATAATTTTTCGAGATTAATATTCTATTTTGATGAAGGTTTAGACCAATAACTTGTGTGCAAAATTTCATGTCAACCTCTCACTCTGTTTATCCAGAATAATTCTTTTAACTGAGAAAAACAATCCAAAACTGAAAAGTGTGGTGCAATGCTTTTCACACAAATTGGGCTAAGAAATGCACACAAATATGATTTTCAATTTATTTCTGAGTATATTCCTAAAATACATGGGGAATGGAGTACCTGACAAAGGTAGAGATTCATCATTGTCCTGAAACTCTGTTGGCTTGGTAGACATCTCATTTTGACAGTTGTCCAATCCTCTAACTGGTGTGCTTGGTTGATTCATATACTGTTGTCTACAACTTGGACACATGAGGTAGAATGGGTGGCCTGTGCCACACTGACCTCCAAACCAACCTCCACAGTAACTTCCTGTGCTCCTGTAACCATGGTTATCACAGCTTCCTGTTTCATACAACAACAAGAAAGTATTTAAATAGTAGTCGGCAGCAGGAAAATTGTATTTTAAAGAATATGAGTGGGATAAAAAATTATTGCAAATTTCCAGATGTTACTGTTAGTTTCTTTGCTCACCTGATATCACCATTTTGGTTGTAATATTTAATGAAATTACACAATATAGTATAATCAGTTTGGCTAGATATTGTGTTATATTTAAAATTGAGAAAATTCAGTGCCCCTTTTAATATGAATATGTTGGCTAAAGAATCACAGGTGTAATATCCTTTAATGGATTCAGGCGTTGATCTTATGGATATACTCTTTGACTGTGGTCTCATTAAAGATGTATGTCAGAAATGTGGGATCCAAACATTGTCTTCTCAATAAAATGATAAACATTTGACATCAGTGAAATGAATTCCCCCTCACATTGCATGATTCAAGAGGTCAATAAAGGGCGGACACTTTATTTGTCTGAAAAAGGAATTATCCACCTACCTCCACAGCCAGGATGCTTGGACCTCATGTGTCTATTGAATGCCACGGTGACTTCCCCACACAACTCACATGTTACAGAAATGTCCTCCTCAATATCTCTTCTCTATAGTAAAAACATTTTAAATAATAAAATGTTATGTTAACATTTAAAGTTATCCAGAAACAGTCTCAGAAACTTTGATGAATATTAAACTATTCAACGAAAAGATTCAATGAGAAGCTGCTTAAGTACCAGGTTATAATTTTCATGCAATATATAAGCTTTTCATATGCTTTTTTTCTCACATAATGCACCTTAAAATTTGAGGTCTGAGGGTCCAAGTATTGTTAAGTAATCGGTCGGAAACCAACATTTATTCAAGTTATTGATTAGAAACAACATGGGATGGATGGATTGTCCAACATTATTCCAAAAAACAATATGATGCCTTTTCTTAGAAGAGGGACATAATAAATTTCAAGAAAAGTATCCATAAATCAAAACTATTAAAAAAAACCTAAAAAAACTGGCATCATTCATACAAGTTAACTATCACTAAAATGAAAAAGATATATCACAAACCAAAGCAGAGAATAAGTCCAGGGCCTCTCTGTTATTAAAACTGAAGATATCATCTGATGCCATATCACTGTACAACTCCTCCTGAAGGTCCAGTACCTCATCATACAGGTCAACCAGGGACCGAGCCTCACCAGACAGCTCTTGGCTATTTCTTTCAGGTCTTTCTGGCCCTCTCTCCTCCCCTATATTCATCAAATAAAACCATATCATTCATGATATTTGGCATTATCTCTATAATAATTCTTTTAATCAACACTTAAAGATTTGGTATTTTATTTCACAGTACAATTGTAAATGTAAGGATTACAATCATAAGTAAATTGCTTACTTGTAAAATTGTTTTCATTCTTAAAGGCCTGCATGAAAAATCAGAACTGAAAATGTAGAGAAATTGTGTCAGTCCATAATAGGTGACCAACTAGCTATTCAACTAGCTTATAATATGTACTACACAGATACAACTAATGCCTGAAATAATGCATGAAGAGGCACCCAAGGTCCTCCGCCACAAGACAGCTGGAAAGTCCCAATATGACAATTACAGTGTGAGTGTGACATCGCACTTATATTTCATTATCATGAAGGAAATTACCAAAGGTTGAGAGGAAGCTGCGTATGTCAAGATGTCGAGATCTTGTCATTCTCCGAGGTCTCCTAACAAAACCAGGATCATCGCTCTCTGTTTCCTCTATTAACATCTCAGGACCGTCATCTAAACTCTCTCTAAAATGTTCCAAAAAAACAAAATGACCTCTAAAATATATTACTCCCTACCAGTAGACATTCATCACTTATACCATTGGAAAAACTATTAAATGTAAATGGCAGAAAAAATAAGTTCTTTACAATTGTACACAATTGAAAAGATCATAAGCTGCAAATTAAGGATGCTTTACACTGACTGTTATGGCATTAGAGTACAATGATTTGGTATTGAAAGTGAATACAAATATATCTGAACATTATCTAGTATGAATTTTTTTTTATGATTTTTGTAAACATAGCATTTTGGGTCAACCTGTTTGTAAGTTTTTTGTTTATCTTTTCCTTATATTCTCTAATCTCAATAAAAATAAGAAAGAGTAAACAAACACCAATGGTTTACAACACATTTCAACATATAAAACACTTAAATTGACAATTTAAATAAATTATATAAAAGAACTGAATAATTAGCTAATGATACAAGAATCCATAATTTGTATTATACTAGTAACTATATATTCAATCAAAGATAAAAACTAATTGATGCACTGTATAAAGTTACCTTTCTTGAATGTTAGAAATCAACATTTAGCTAACCTGTTCAACCTTTTTGCAGCGGTTGCTCCATCAGAAGGGGTTGAAGATCTGTGTGAAGGACCAGGCTCACTTGGTGGCCCGACTACCTCAGCCTCCTGGGGATGTTCTATCATCCATGTAGCAAGACTGTTGACCACTTGTGATGTCACATCCCAAACATCAATATCTGTATATATAATTGTAATAGTGAAGTAACAATGATAATATTGTTATGCAGATGATGTCTTTTGCATACCTGGATGTGCATTTCCTTAGACATTGTCAATTTTTTATGTTACATATCGTAACTATTAATTGTAAAACAAAGTTTTCAAGAAAAAATGTTTAGAAATATCTTATATCTTAGAAAAGCATGAAATTATTTTACATTCATGTATTAAACCAGGTAGATGTTTGAATTTAATGCACGGCCAAAAGAGGTTAAGAACATTTCTCAAAGTCAGCAAGTTTTCTTATAGATGCCCATTTTATTATACTATGCTTTACATAAACAAAAAGAATCTTAAAAAAAAAATCTGTAAAATTTTTTACTTGAAATTAAAATTGTAATCAAAATTTTTTTAAATAATATATTGTTTTAACCAAATAGTAATTCATTAAATATTCTCATGTCTCACCGGTATCTTGACTTTGTACAGCTGATTCAATATGAGATATTGAAAATCCCATCTCCATCAATGGTGTGAATACTGGAGGCATGACAGGTGGTGATGGTGATCTCTGAATACGCCGCTTGTACTGTCTTGGGCTGGGGCTGACTCCCTGGGTAGTAAATTGTGGAGGTGGAGCTCTCCTCAACGGAGGTGCTACTGGGGGCACACTGACAAGGTCTCTTGTAGAAAGGGCTGTTGGTTTAAAGGCAGTTCGACTAGGGCTAGCCGATGTTCCACCATCCTGTTGAGTTCTGTTCACATAATGTGGTATTGAACTTCGTAATCTCCCTCCACGTAGGAGGTTTCCATCCAGATTACTAGAAACATTAATTTTTGTTATTATTTAAAATTAACTGACTTCAATGAATGATGTTAAGGAAATGGATAACTATTGGGAAAAATAATATTGAAATTTATAGATAACTTTATCCATATTAAGTTCAACTATCACACATCACATTACATGCATATATGTATACAGATAGTAAAAATATTCCACTGCACAAAACTTTAATAATCAGAATCTGGGCTGTAAAAGTACAAAAGCTCTTCATATAATTCTTTAAGTCCAGCTAAAAATCTAAATATTGGGTTATTTCTGACAAGCATGTACAGAATTTTTTATTTCTAAAAAAGTCATTTATATCAAACTGTTTCAAAATCAAATACCTCTGACAAGAGACTTGTACTCTTACTTTTCCTTATGGAGAAAAAATGAAACTGTAGATGGATAAAAATTTAAAGTTTTAAAGTGACAAGAAGATACCCACCTTGATCTAACATACTGTAGTATGGAGGTTTGCTGTAAAGCTCTCTGTGAGTCCCTGTCCTGGTTACTGACCCAGTTTTGGCTCGGGCAGCGCTGCCTGTCAACAGACCTTCCAGGCATTGATGATGTTAAGGGATCAACGATTTTCTGATTAGATGTCTGCTCTGAAGGTGGCAACACTGTACATATTGATGTGTATCTCTCTATAATAGATATCAAATAGACAACAAAAAATAAATAAAAGTACCTGTGATGTTTCTATAAAATTAAAAAAGAAACACACTAAAAATATTTTAATGTCTAGGAATGACCATGACCTTACACAATACTGCTATAAAAAGAGAATTAAGTACTAGTCCACAAAAATGACAAATTAACATTTTTTGATATAAAGATATGAAAGACAATGCACCTGCTTAGATAGGCTCATGGACAAACTATACTGTTAATAATGAATATACAATAATGAGAGAAAGGTTATCCGAGGGAGAGACCAAACACTTTATAGTCAAGTGAACTTTATTTGGAGGTAACTTTGTCTTTTTTAACAAATGAAGGATTGAAGAAGAGTGACCTTTTTACAGGGTAATCTTTATTCAGGTGGTCTTCAATACAAGTTCGACTGTACAATAATTGGTTACTCACCTTTAAGAGATGGTAGGTTTGTTTTTCTTTCAGCCTGTTCCTGAACGACAGCCTTCAACAACATTGCCCTAACCCTGTCTAGCTCATCAATACCAACCGCTCGTTTAAACGGTGAAGCACTTGTAGCTATAAGTATTAACTTTTTCATAAACTCACAGATTACTTTCTTGAAATCTTCATCTTTCCTGATAATGGTTCCATCAGTTAAAGCTTTACTACTGTCAGCTACCAGGTCTGATTTAGGAACCAGCAACATTTCTCCATATTTCTGACTGGCTAGTACACACTGGACTGCCTTCAGAGCTGTAACTTGCACTGCTGCAAATTTTATAGCAGTCATCTCAGCGGTGACTGCCTCTTTTTCAGTCATTGGAACTTTATCTGTAGTTTTATGTGTATTTTCCTTTGGTCTACAGGCTTCACTGCAGGCATTACCTTTTACACCAGCATCAGTACTGTCTCTGTCTATTTCCATAGGAGATTCTTCCCTGTCATTTGCCTTACTGGCAATTAGAGATTCTCTTGTTTCATCTACAGTTTTTACAGTATCAGTCTCTGAAACATTATTTCTACCCTCAACATCAACTTTTTCACTTTCTTCATCATCATTTTTAACATTAGTTTCAGCACCGAGTTTCCCCTTTTGCTCATTTTCTTCATCAAACTTATATCCAATCACAGCAGCAGCAGTTTGTCTGCTTTCACCAAACTCATCTAGACCTTCTGTTTCTCCAGCCATAGCTCTAGCTAAAAATACTTCATAATTTTTATCTTCATTATCGTTGTGTGCCAAAAGTGATGAACCTCTTGCTGCCCTATTTTCTCCCTCCAGTATACCAAATTTGATAGTTTGATTTGCTCCAATACTTGTCGGTTCAACTGAAGCTTTCTCTACTACTGTGTTCATTACTTCTACAAGAGATACAACAACTTTTAATACATTTAGAGACTTAACAATTGAAAGAATGTACTGACTTTTTGTTTGTTGTACATCACCAATGAGGTGTTATTACAAATTTTGTGATAAAACCTCAAAATTACTTTTTAACAGACTATCCGCAAATTTTTTTTTTTTTGTTGTTGTTTCTTTTTTGTTAACTGTCAGAGATTCAAAATGACTCCATTCCAGGAGAAACTACATGCAAGGAGAAAAGGATGATTACTTGGGACATTTTATTTGATCAACTTCTAATGGACTTTCAGTGGAGAATAATGCACAAAATTTATAAACACAAGGACATTTATATTTTGATACATGTGAAATTGATAAAGTAAGGTTAGTCAAGACTTCATTTAATGAGGCAACACAGTTGGGCAAGCCCAGTCTTCGCTGTGAGCCTCAGCAATGTACAAAACAATTTAATATAATACAATTCATCAAGAGGAGATATAATATTAACATGAGTTGAAATAGCATGTATACATTCAACATTGAAATAAATGAGATCAGTGTGTAAAATTAATCACAATGCAAGCTCAGTTAAGTTATTACAAGTTTCACAATATATAAATTCTGAACACAAAAAATTTTGAATGCTGAAAAATAAAATCCAATTTTAATCACAGTCAGAGAATTTGCATGGTAAAATGATATACTGTTATAACCTTGTTCGGTAGTTGTGAAGCTGTCAACAATTGAGTCACTAGGAATTGTGTGATAACTGCCATCTGAGGCTGTGTTAGACATAGAGGAACCCTCATTTCCACCAACACCTTCTGTTATATCTGTTCTGACACATACCGGATCTATTTACAAAGCATAACAAGAGCCATGTCAACATGGCCATCCCCCGCTGAATGTGTTTGCTCATTGGAAGAATGTATATGTAGTAGAGCGGAATAATTCCATTTTAAGAGGTCTTTTGGTAATGAAAACTGATGGCTATAGTGATTACAGATTTGAAACCTATGTGAATACTGATGGCTGAAAATAACAAAGGGCAATTACTGAACAAGAGGGCCATGATGGCCCTGGGGTCGCTCACCTGAACATAGGCCCTCAGGGCCGGGCCAGTTTAAACCAAAGGGCTTTTATTTGAACAAACTTGGAAGACACCCATTAGAAGATATTTCATGATGTTAAGATTTTACTATACACAAATTATGAATAACAATGACTTTTGCCCCCCCCCCCCTCCCCCTGGCAGGGCCAATTTTAACCCAAGGGCTTTTATTTGAACAAACTTGGTAGACATCCATTAGAACATGTTTCATGCTAAATATCTCAGCTCTAGCTCTTTGGGTTCTTTAAAGAAGATTTTTAACTTTTTACTCTATGTATATAGGGAAAATCAATGACCCCTGGGACGGGGCCAATTTTGACCCAAGGGCTTTTATTTGAACAAATTTTGTAGACACCCATTAGAACATGTTTTATGCTAAATATCTTAGCTCTAGCTCTTTGGGTTCTTTAAAAGAATTTTTTTTAAGTTTTTACTATATGCATATAGGGAAAATCAATGACCCCCCTGGGGCGGGGCCAATTTTGACCCCAGGGCTTTTATTTGAACAAACTTGGTAGACACTGATAAGAAGATGTTTCATGTTTAATATCTTAGCTCTAGCTCTTTGGGTTCTTTAAGAGAAGATTTTTTTAAGTTTTTACTATATGCATATAGGGAAAATCAATGAACCCTGGTAAGGGGCTAATTTTGACCCCAGGGCTTTTATTTGAACAAACTTGGTAGACATCCATTAGAACATGTTTTACACCAAATATCTAAGCTCTAGCTCTTTGGGTTTTTTAGAAGAAGATTTTTTAAAGTTTTTACTATATGCATATAGGGAAAATCAATGACCCCCTGGGGCGGGGCCAATTTTGACCCCAGGGCTTTTATTTGAACAATCTTGGTAGACACTTATTAGAAAATGTTTCATGCTTAATATCTTAGGTCTAGCTCTTTGGGTTCTTTAATAGATTTTTTAAAGTTTTTACTATATGCATATAGGGAAAATCAATGACCTCCTGGGGCGGGACCAATTATGACCCCAGGGCTTTTATTTGAACAAACTTGGTAGACATCCATAAGAACATGTTTAATGCCAAATATCTTAGCTCTAGCTCTTTGGGTTTTGTAGAAGAAGATTTTTTAAAGTTTTTACTATATGCATAAAAGGAAAATCAATGACCCCCTGGGGCGGGGCCAATTTTGACCCCAGGGCTTTTATTTGAACAATCTTGGTAGACACTTATTAGAAGATGTTTCATGCTTAATATCTTAGGTCTAGCTCTTTGGGTTCTTTAAAAAGAAGATTTGTTTAAGTTTTTACTATATGCATATAGGGAAAATCAATGACCCCCTGGGGCGGGCCAATTTTGACCCCAGGGCTTTTATTTGAACAAACTTGGTAGACATCCATTAGAACATGTTTTATGCCAAATATCTAAGCTCTAGCTCTTTGGGTTTTTTAGAAGAAGATTTTTTTAAGTTTTTACTATATGCATATAAGGAAAATCAATGACCCCTGGGGCGGGGCCAATTTTGACCCAGGGCTTTTATTTGAACAATCTTGGTAGACACTCATTAGAAGATGTTTCATGCTTAATATCTTAGGTCTAGCTCTTTGGGTTCTTTAAAAGAAGATTTTTTTAAGTTTTTACTATATGCATATAGGGAAAATCAATGACCCCCTGGGGCGGGGCCAATTTTGACCCCAGGGCTTTTATTTGAACAATCTTGGTAGACACTCACTAGAAGATGTTTCATGCCAAATATCTAAGCTCTAGCTCTTTGGGTTATCTAGAAGAAGATATTTAAAGTTTTTTCTTTTGGTTGCCATGGCAACCAGAGTTCTGCATGGAATGGAATTCTTTGAACAACTTTGTTAAGGCTTCACACAAGGAACATCCCTGTGAAGTTTCATTATGATCTGCCTTATGGTTTCAGAGGAGATGTCGTTTGAAAAGTGTGAACGGACAACGGACGACGTACGACGGACGACGGACGAAGAGTGATCCTAATAGCTCACCCTGAGCATATGCTCAGGTGAGCTAAAAATAATGCAGGGTAGGTTATCATTCTTGTGTGCTGCATCCCTCCTCAGTAAAATCTATCCACCTATGAAGTTTCAAGTTGATACCTCAAATACTTTTTGAGAAAAAAATTGAATTGAAAAATTAAATATGAAAAAGAACCAAAGGGCAAGAACTCAAAAATTATAAAAGGTAGAGTTATCATTCTTGTGCAGTGCACACCTCCTGAGTGAGATCTATGCACCTATGAAGTTTCATTTTGATATCTCAAAGGCTTTTTGAGTTATGCTCTGGACAAAAATTAATTTTGAAAAATAACAAATGGCAATAACTCAAAAATAATGCAGGGTAGAGTTATCATTCTTAAGCACTGCACTCCTCCTCAATGAGATCCATCCATCTTTGAAGTTTCAAGTTGATACCTCAAATACTTTTTCAGATAAGCTCTGGACAAAATAGCATGAAAAAAAAACAAAGGGCAATAACTCAAAAATTGTATAGGGAAGAGTTATCATTCTTGCGCACAACATTCCTCCTCAATAAGATCTATCCACCTATGACATTTCATGTTGATATCTCAAACTCTTTTTGAGTTATGCTCAACTCAGGTGAAAAATTAGGTATGAAAAATAACAAAGGGCAATAACTCAAAAATTATGAAAGGTTTAGTTATCATTCTTGTGCACTGCACTCCTCCTCAATGAGATCCATCCACCTATGAAGTTTCAAGTTGATACCTCAAATACTTTTTGAGATAAAGTCTGGACAAAATAGAATGAAAAATAACAAAGGGCAATAACTCAAAAATTATGCAGGGTAGAGTTATCATTCTTGTGCACTGCACTCCTCCTCAATGAGATCCATCCACCTATGAAGTTTCAAGTTGATACTTCAAATACTTTTTCAGATAAGCTCTGGACAAAATAGCATGAAAAAAAACAAAGGGCAATAACTCAAAAATTGTATAGGGAAGAGTTTATCATTCTTGCGCACAACATTCCTCCTCAATAAGGTCTATCCACCTATGACATTTCATGTTGATATCTCAAACACTTTTTGAGTTATGCTCCACTCTGGTGAAAAATTAGGTATGAAAAATAACAAAGGGCAATAACTCAAAAATTATGAAAGGTAGAGTTATCATTCTTGTGCACTGCACACCTCCTGAGTGAGAGCTATGCACCTATAAAGTTTCATGTTAATATCTCATAGGCTTTTGGAGTTATGCTCTGGACAAAAATCAATTTTGAAAAATAACAAAGGGCAATAACTCAAAAATCATGCAAGGTAGAGTAATCATTCTTGTGCACTGCACTCCTCCTCAATGAGGTCTATCCACCTATGAAGTTTCAAGTTGATAACTCAAATACTTTTAGAGATATGCTCCGGACAAAAATGTCTGACGGAAGGTCGGACGGACGGAGACTATTTCTATATCCTCCGCCGAAATTTTTCGGCGGGGGATAATAAACATTACAAAATAGAAATCATGTTTTATTCTTTCTGTTGGTTTGGAATTAATTGTAATTTGCTTACATAACTAGTTGAAAAAAGCAAAAATTTATAAATTAACAGCAGTTGAAACAGCTCATTGCTTGCATAGTCTGATTTTGAAGGTATATTATGAAACTGTGTTTTAATGTAATGTTCTGATGCAAAACATTGAATATCAGCAGCAAACTTCAACACCTTAATTTTATGTTTTGAAAATGTGTCCATTATTTTCAAGTAATTTTATTGTTTTTCATTGCTTCCTTAGGGATCTCCTATTTTCCAGATTTTTGTTTTAAGTTTCCCTTTTACTACATTCCTTTTTTTTTAACATTTTTTATATACAGGCTTAAAAAATATGATAAGTATAAAGTTTGTTTTTGTAACAAAACATTTGTACTGCACTAACCTGCAGGAGTCGCACCAAGATAGCTGACACCACTGCTGGCAGTAGAGGACACACTGAGGAAACTGTCATTAAGATCTGGTCCAGACTCTGTGTCTAAAATCATATCACACATAATCTCAATTTTCCTCCTTCTTTAATACTGGTCTAGTTAACACATTCCTCATAGCAAATATGAACAATATTTTTTCCAAAATAAATCATACTAAAAATTACAAAATGACTTATCAAAAGTTCATAAATAGGCTGTGGAGCAATTAATTATATTTTTCTGAATTCACTTTAAATCACAACTCAAAATATTCCCAAACGGATGGATTTAAGCATCATTTTTCCACAAATTTTAGGCTAAAACAATTGTCATGATTAGCTGAATGTCATACTTCCACATAGTTTTTAGTTAATTAATATGCATTCTGAGACCCAACTAACAATATAAATTTATAAATTTAATATCAAATTTATGAAAATACAGCTTAGTTAAGGACATTAATCATATAATCACATCAACAATTTCTACAAGCTTTACATTAATTCTTAAGTAATAGGCAGCCTTATCAGGCAACCTTATCATTGTGTCAAAGTATGCTATCTGATAGGATGATTGAATAAATCAGTAGCTGTACATATTCAAAAGCCCATTTCCATTCCCCTTATCTGTTTTCCCTGCTCTCACTGTGTTACCCGAAATTGCAAGATTGAAGAAACCACTCTGGAAACATTTTATAGATAACTATCTATTTCGCAAGGTTTATCAAGCATCAAGATTGAAGTTTCTGAATTACCTGAACATTTGACATCCCGTTTATCAGCGTTGTGATCATTATCTGGAGACTCTAGGTCAAGAACTCTCGCGATATCTTCATCCAACTTTCTCATTAATGCATCTGATTCAGCTTGGGCAGCTTTCGCTTCTTCTTCTATATCTCTTTTTACATCTGGCTTTGGTACATCAGACTTTGGCTAAACAATTAAGTTCACACAAATGTAATTTATCACAAATTTTGAATTTCATAACTTTATGCAAAAAAAAACTGTATTAATCCTGATCAAGTCAGTAAGTGAACCAACCCTAACTTTAAGTGTTTACCATCATTTCACACCAATGATCTAACTTCATAACATCCAATTTGATAGTCTTTCATTGCTCCTCTATTATTAAATTGGGCTACATAATGATGAGATAAAACAGTTGATTCTAAATAAATTTTATTTTCAGTCATTGAATTATGCACAGAGATACATTGAAGTATATGAATGGGTCTTTATTAATCTAAATAGTACAATACATGTAGATACCTGTACTTTGTTGGTGTATTTGTTGTCGGCTGAGAGGTATGTTAATTTCATCAGAAGTTCAAGATGTTTAGCAGTAAAGCCTGACAAAGACCCGATATCAAACAGTTGTGTTGGTAGAGGCTTTACACTACATACTGACAAATCACTGAAATAGAAAATGTTGCCGTACCTTTACATGAGGAAACAGATAAACAAGAGGGCCATGATGGCCCTGAAGTCGCTCACCTGTATATAGGCCCCAGGGCGGGGCCAGTTTAAACCCCAGGGCTTTTATTTGAACAAACTAGGTAGACACCCATTAGAAGATATTTCACGCTAAACATCTAAGGACTAGCTCGTTGAGTTTTTAAAAAAAGATTTTTTAAGTTTTAACTTTACACATATAGTTAAAAGCAATGACACCCCTAGGGTGGGGCCAGTTTTGACCCTAGGGCTTTATTTGAACAAACTTTGAAGACACTAACTGGAAGATGTTTTATGCTAAATATCTAAACTATAGCTATTTGGGTTTTTTCAAAGAAGAGTTTTGCTATACACATAAATAAAATCAATGACCCCCGGGGCAGGGCCAATTTTGACCCAAGGGCTTTTATTTGAAAAAACTTTGTAGACACTCACTAGCAGATGTTTCATGCTTAGTATCTAAACTCTATTTGTTTTTTTTCAAAGAATTTTTAATTTTACACATATATTGAAAATCAATGACCCCCGGGGCAGGGCAAATTTTGACCCCAGGGCTCTTATTTGAACAAATTTGGTAAACACCCATTAGAACATGGTTTGTGCTAAATATCTTAGCTCTAGCTCTTTTGGTTCTTTAAAAGAAGATTTTATAAGTTTTTACTATATGCATACTGGTTGGGGACCACCAAAACCGGACAACCACCAAACCCGGACGGTCCCGAAAATGCTTAATTTAGTATTTTCTTTGTTCAGTGGTTGCCAGTCACTTTTTTATCAACAATAAGTGCATGTTTCTTTTAAAATTAAGTTAATAAATTGATTGCAACCTCCGTAAATGGTAATATTTTAATGTCAATTTCAAGAATGTTGACGTTGAAATTTGGGGGTCAAGAAAGCAATGCCTGACCTCATAAACCAGCTATAATCATTTGCAGAGTGAATAATAGAATATCCAAAACTTAAGCATTTGTTGCTGACATATTGTATATCATGTAACAAATCGAAAATCAACACACTCAAGCTTTTATCTGAATTAAATCACATCATGTACATATCTGTCCGGACACATGGTACTGTAGTGTAGACAATTTAGGTAATTTTGATACCCTCATTGTCGAGCCTCAGATATAAGTGTCAATACAATCAGAAATAAACAAACGAGTTTGTTAGTTAGGAGAAGAACCTAGCTAAACTGTGTCCAATTTTTTGGTCTCTAGGTTAAACATTATGAAATTTGTACGGAAAAATGTTCAAAAAGTGTCCGGTTGATGGTCCCCGACCAGTATAGGGAAAATCAATGACCCCCTGGGGCGGGCCAATTTTGACCCTAGGGCTTTTATTTGGACAAACTTGGTAGACACTCATTAGAACATGTTTCATGCTAAATATCTTAGCTCTAGCTCTTTGAGTTCTTTAAAAGAATATTTTATAAGTTTTTACTATATGCATATAGGGAAAATCAATGACCCCCTGGGGCGGGGCCAATTTTGACCCCAGGGCTTTTATTTGAACAAACTTGGTAGACACCCATTAGAAGATGTTTCATGCTAAATATCTTAGCTCTAGCTCTTTGGGTTCTTTAAAAAGAAGATTTTATAAGTTTTTACTATATGCATATAGGGAAAATCAATGACCCCCTGGGGCGGGGTCAATTTTGACCCAAGGGCTTTTATTTGAACAAACTTGATAGACACCTATTAGAAGATGTTTCATGCTTAATATCTTAGCTCTAACTCTTTGAGTTCTTTAAAAGAAGATTTTATAAGTTTTTACTATATGCATATAGGGAAAATCAATGACCCCCGGGGCGGGGCCAATTTTGAACCTACGGCTTTTATTTTAACAAACTTGGTAGACACTCATTAGAACATGTTTCATGCTAAAAATCTTAACTCTAGCTCTTTGGGTTCTTTAAAAGAAGATTTTATAAGTTTTTACTATATGCATATAGGGAAAATCAATGACCCCCTGGGGCAGGGCCAATTTTGACCCCAGGGCTTTTATTTGAACAAACTTGGTAGACACCCATTAGAACATGGTTCATGCTAAATATCTTAGATCTAGCTCTTTGGGTTCTTTAAAAGAAGATTTTTTAAGTTTTTACTATATGCATATTGGGAAAATCAATGACCCCCGGGGCGGGGCCAATTTTGACCCCAGGGTTTTCATTTGAACAAACTTGATAGACACCCACTAGAAGATGTTTTATGCCAAATATCTAAGCTCTACCTCTTTGGGTTATTTAAAAGAAGATATTTTAAGTTTTTTCTATCGGTTGCCATGGCAACCAGAGTTCTGCATGGAATTAAATTCTTTGAACAATTTTTAAAGGTGACCACCAAAGGAACATTCCTGTGAAGTTTGGATGAAATTGGCTCAGCGGTTTATGAGGAGATGTCATTTAAAGTAAAAGTTTACGGACGACGGGCGGACGCTGGACGAAAAGCGATCACAAAAGCTCACCCTGTCACTTTGTGACAGGTGAGCTAAAAAGATAAAAGTGAAGTTTCATAACTGATGGTAACATATCACTTTATGCAAATTAGTGTACCAAAGTAAAACATCTCTTGACAAAGGGTAAATTTGTTTTGTGATCAAACTACAATGAAATCTTAAAGACACCGAGTTTTCTTCTTGCCATGAAACACATGTATTGCATAATTTTGATTAAAGCTATTATTTTTCTATTCTAAGGAAAAATACTGAAATTCATCTCCTATATCCCAACAAAGATAATCTAAATCCTATACTTATTCCCTTTATAATCTAGTATTCATTACATTCTGCCAAAATAATATCTTACTGCATAAATTAGTAAATTCTGTACTAATAAGTTGGAATAATGCTTGATTCGAAAGAAGAATAGTACATTATAAAATGTTTGAATGAATTACAGAAAGTAAGTAAAATATGTACCTCACTGAGACATCTCCATTATCCCACTGTATTTTAATGGTTGATGCCCCTGGACTGGTTACACCTAGAATAGTGCCCTGTTTTGATGTTCCCTCGTGTAAACATTTGCCACCTATTCTTAAACCCGAGTCTAAACCTCCTATAACAGCCAGACATGGCCATACCTGTTGAGAAAGCAAAAATCTGTCCATAAGCAAGTTCTAGGTTTTGAGTTAACATTTATGCACTTTTTCAGGTAAAATGGAGTTTGTGTAAGGACTTGCCGGAATTGCTCTATTTATTTATATACAGGCAATCACCGAAGTAAAGCCATTTAAAACTTGACAAATCAATAAAATACTTGCTCCAAAATTTATTTTTGAACAGAAATCATTGTGTATAAGTTTGTGTATAAATATACCTGACAACAAACGTCATGAACTTTATCATCTGAGCAATGTTCCACTGTTTGATTCTCAGGATCTGTCTTAGTACATGTACCTGAATGATCAAAATGTCTTGGTGACAAAATATATCAAATAAAACATTTCTTAAAGCAGCACGCCTCCAGATTCATGCTAATTTTCATGAAAATTTGAAAATGTATTTAAAAGTATATTATTGTAAAGTTACCAAAAGAGTGCAATTTACACGTTATCAATGGCACTTCCAACCCGTGTAAGTTACCAAAAAGATTGTAAAATATACAAAAATAGCCCTTACTGCTTTAGTAACGCAGTAGAAATATAGTTACGAATGCTGAAAAATAGGTCATAAATTGCACATAACATGTCAACTTTTACTAGAATTTTGAATCTTTTTACTTTTCCTAAAGTCTTAATACATTTTACTCAGGTTTGATTTTATTGAACTATTTTTGCTCATCTGGAGGCGTGCAGCTTTAAGAATGCACTTACATTTTCTTTAAGCAATAAGCAGAGATGTAGATAACTACATGTTATCTATGTCTCTGCAATAAGTGAATCTTAAAGCCGCCTTCAGCTTTTATTTTTTGCCGGAAAAACAATTCTGTGTTGTTTCAAACTAAGTATTTTAGCAATTTTATCTTAGAAAAAAGCTTCATATTACTGTTAAGCCTTCTTTAAAACAGTATCCAGAGGGCTATTTATAGCTTGTCAGTGACATATATTTCTAAAAATAGAATATCGGGAAATGAATCATTCTCTTTACTAACTTGCATGTAGAGAGCGGACCGATAGATTAAGATGTATTGAGGGGTTTCCTTAAAGAAACTCCACTGAGGTTCATAAGCGTAAAATCGAAAAATTTTAATTTCTCACATAGATCAACTGGTGCACCTAAAACGGAAATATATACAAAAGATAATTAAGAAATATACCCAGAAATACACTGAAAATTGTATGTTTGTGTTATTCTCAGTCCGATTTTAGGTTATTTTTGACAATTAAAACAATTATTCTGGAAAAACAAAGCGAGCTAATGATCTGAAATTTTGCACATAAATTGTTGGTATAGACCTACATCAGATGGTGTAATAATCTCAAAAAAATATTCCAGTGTTGTCATGTCAAAAAACCTCAGTGGAGTCCCTTTAAGTTATTGTTTATGTATTTTATGGATGGCAAATTTCATTTTCCACCTAAATTTTTTCGATTTGACAATTATATGAAAATATTTATCTAAAAATAACATATTTCACTTTTAAGAAAATCTTAAGGTCGCTTTAATATGTTAGATATATGAAATAATATATACTTAAATCCAATTAAAAAGCAAATAAGATTTTATCACATACAAAATTGGCAACAATCAGTCTTTAGTGTATTGTCAACTTCTGACATATAACCATCAAAGATTATTCATTTCAAATTATCAATTCTAACAAATGACTATAAACTGAACTTGAACTTTTTACCAGAGTCATCTCCATTTTCCTCCTCACTTTTCTGTTTCTTTCCTTCGTATTTCACCGATGTATCTAACCTATCTCTAACATCTGGTGTGACAAACACGTCTAGATCAGAGACTTTGTCTAACTGTTGAATAATTTTCTCGTTAATCACATCGGTCCATACATTACTGGAATGTAAACTACGGACGGTCCGGATTAGAGCCTCACACACCACTGTACTAGGTGGAGCACAGAGTGGCTCTCCAGGTAACAGGTCCTTATGAACTGCCTGGATCTGCATGTCAGATATTTTTACCTGGTGATGGAAAGAAATGTATCATATGTTTTTGACATCAAATTTTACATCCTTATCTTTACATTATAACATAAAGCAAAGAAAAACTTAAAACCGAGATTTCCATGACATCATGGATAACAAAATATAAAGTAGTATATTTTTTATAATGCTTGGTATTATGCCAACAAAACACAGGTCATATGGCAATTTTCTTGCTTTACTGGTGGAGGAAGGACTCAGGTGTCTTTTTTTTAATTTCAGGCAGGAATGGGAATCTTGTGTAGATCCACCATGGTCTGTAAGCTAGATGGACAGCTTCTTCACATGAAAGAATTCAAAGACTGTGTAAGGATTCAAACACACAGTGGTGAGGGGCAAGTGGGTTGAAGTCAACGACCTTAGCCACTTGGCTATAGACACCCTGCAGACCAAAAATTCATATACCGGTACTTTTAAATGACCAGCATACATTTATCTACAATCAAGTCATGCTACAGAGCTTAAGATGAAAACCCAAGTCACTACAATATGTGAGCTGTGACAATGAAATTTAAAATCTTTACTTATGTTGAAAATAAACACTAAAAAAACTCAACAAATACCAGTTGATTCTCCTCAATAAAGGTAAAATACCAAATGTCAAATAAAATAAAGAAAAAAACACTGAATTTTGTAGGATTATACCCACAACTGTGCAAGACAGGTGGTAATAAGTCAGTAATACCAGTCACTCAGTTATTAATGAAGTAAGGTTATGGTTGCATTAGCACAGATTTCACTGTATAGTGGAGGACTTACCTTTTCGCCAGGGTTACTGCTGTAGAAAGTCACACAGGGGTACAGTTCTGTAGCATCAATATCTTCAAATGCCATTCTAGGTTCCTGTGAAAATAGCCTTTTCTATACAATTTTCAGATGTTCAATAACATATCCATACTTTACGAAAACAAATTCCTCATCTAACTAATACTTAACTAGAACTATCACTAAATGTAATTAATACCCCCGCAAGACAGCTTCGGAAATGAGGATGTTACTAGTAACTGAATACCTTGTAAAAGAATTGAAATAGAGTTATGGTTGTGGGCAAATAAAGATAGTTGTGGTTCTTGTATGTTGCATTTCCTTTCAATGTGGTTGGCCACTGGACAATTAAAAGTAACAAAGGGCAAAAACTCTTAAATAAGTCAAGAAAAGAGTTATAGTTTCTGTGCACTGCATTTCCTCTCAATATACTTGACCATTGTATGAATAGTATTGAATTCCAACTAGCAGTTTTCAAGTTATGCTCTGGACAAGAAAAAAGCAATGGAAAAGTAACAAAGGGCAATAACTCTATAATTACTCTAGACAGAGTTATAGTTCTTGTGCACTGCACTTCCTCCTATTGTGCTTGACCATTGTATGAAGTTGTTTTAAATTCCAACCAGTATGTTTGAAGTTATGCTCCGGACAAGGATAAGTATCAAAGGGCAATAACTCTATAATTTGTCAAAATAGAGTTATGGTTCTTGTGCACTGCACTACCTCTTAATATGCTTGATAACTGTATGAAGTTGTATTGAATTCCAACAAGTAGTTTTCAAGTTATGCTCCGGACAAGGAAAAGTAACAAAGGGCAATCACTCTGTAATTAGTCAAGATGGAGTTATGGTTCATGTGCACTGCAGTTCCTCTCAATGTGCTTAATTATTGTATGAAGTTATACTGAATTCCAACCATTAGTCTTCAAGTAAAGCTCCGGACAAAAAAGCAATGGAAAAATAACAAAGGGCAATAACTCTATAATTACTCTGGACAGAGTTATAGTTTTTGTGCACTGCACTTCCTCCTATTGTGCTTGACCATTGTATGAAGTTGTTTTGAATTCCAACCAGTATGTTTGAAGTTATGCTCCGGACAAGGATAAGTATCAAAGGGCAATAACTCTGTAATTTGTCAAAATGGAGTTATGGTTCTTGTGCACTACACTACCTCTTAATGTGCTTGACAACTGTATGAAGTTGTATTGAATTCCAACAGGTAGTTTTCAAGTTATGCTCCGGACAAGGAAAAGTAACAAAGGACAATCACTCTGTAACTAGTCAAGATGGAGTTATGGTTCGTGTGCACTGCACTTCCTCTCAATGTGCTTAACTATTGTATGAAGTTATATTTAATTCCAACCATTAGTCTTCAAGTAAAGCTCCGGACAAAAAAGCAATGGAAAAGTAACAAAGGGCAATAACTCTATAATTTGTCAATATAGGTATGGTTCTTGTGCAATGCACTTCCCCTTATTATGCTTGACCATTGTATGAAATTGTTGTGAATTCAAACCAGTAGTTTTCAAGTTATGCTGCGGACAAGGAAAAGTAAATAAGGGCAGTAACTCTGTAATTAGTCAAGATGGAGTTATGGTTCTTGTGCACTGCACTTCCTCTCAATGTGCTTGACCATCGTATGAAGTTATATTGAATTCCAACTATTAGTCTTCAAGTAATGGTCCGGACAAAAGAAAGCAATGGAAAAGTAACAAAGGGCAATAACTCTGTAATTACTTTCGCGTTATGGTTCTTGTGCACTGCACTTCCCCTTAATGTGCTTGACAATTGTATGAAGTTGTTTTGAATTCCAAGTTATGCTTCGGACAAGGAAAAGTAACAAAGGGCAATAACTCTGTAATTAGTCAAGATGGAGTTATCGTTCTTGTGCACTGCACTTCCTCTCAATGTGCTTGACCACTGTATGAAGTTATATTGAATTCCAACCATTAGTCTTCAAGTTATGCTCCGGACAAGGAAAATGCAACGGACCGCTGGACCAACCTACCGACCGACCACCGGGTGACTCCTATATACCCCCCCCCCCCCCAAACTTCGTTTCGGGGGTTTAACAATTACATACTTTAAAACTGTTTGTACTAGTCTGCATTGTCCTACTTATGTACCACTTGCAAAGGATTTATATTTGTACCACATGGGAATGGATTAATTGATCAACTATACAAACATACATGTAGACTCACACAAAATTTCATGTGTTCTGCACAATTTCTAAATGTAATACTGATACATGTACATTTCCTAATATTTTATTATCAAAATACATGACCATATTTCAACCTAATTCTGCACACTGCAAGAAACATGGTTACTGTTTTGATAAAACAAACTCAATATTAAGATCAGAATATTTACTCTTATCACTTGATTCAATTCTATCTTATGTATTTTATTCTTTTTATATTTATATCTCATTATCATCTACCAAACTTTCTTCCTACATTACCTCTCCATTTTTTCCAAAGGCCAAAGTTTTTGAATCCATATCTAGAACACAGGTTATATAATCTCCTTGAGTAAAGCCATGCAAGGTACGAAGTTGTTCACCATTATGATAAAGGTTACCACTATATGCCCTATATAACCACATGTCTGACGTAGATCTATGACCATAGTCGCGAACCGGAAGACGACACACACCTACACATGTACCCTCGTTACTCTTGTTCTCTTTTACTATCTGAAACTGTTCGAAATACACAAATTATTCACAGGTCCTATTGTAGTAGGACTTTTATAAACCGAACAAAAAAGGTGCCAACACATTAAAACACTTTACTACAAAAACTTCTTCACAATTAATAACAGTAAAAAACATCAAATTACAATATATTGTTCTTTTACATCAAGAATAAAACATGATGTAAACAGTTCTTTCCTTAAACAATATAAGTTATGATACACATTAACTTATATGAAATATTTCCTATAGTTTATAAAACATATTACTACAAATGTGTCCATAGGTCACAGATGCCCCCATAATAAGTCTATAGATGGACAGGGTGATAGACAGATAATGGCACATCTACATGCCCCTCTAAGTGTAGGCATAAAAACCTTAAGGAAACAATGAAAGTAAATCACTTGACATAAAAGGAGTTTGTAAATCGTTTACTTGTAACTATCATAAAGAATGACTAACCTTCCAATGGTAACATCCCGATGTAATTGGAATAGATGCTATGCCATAACCTTTCCCTGATGTACTGTGTATCAGGGATTGTCCCCCCTCTATACTACTACACACACATTTTTCAGGGTCAAAGGTCACTTCAAGTTGAGTCATGCAATCTTCATTAATTATTCTATCATCCTGTTTATTCACACCATCAACAGTATCATTCTCAGTAGTGTTACAATTTCCTCCCCTGTCCCCAACTGTTTGCTCCTCACTGGCGACACTTGAAAGGGAACCAGACAAACTTGTAGTCACATGACCGGATGGATCAAGCCGGGTATCAACCTGGTCAGCTGATTTGCTGAAAGGTGGGCAGCTCTCTGAATCTCCATTGCCTTCTATTTTCAGCTGCTCTAACTTTGACAAGAGAGATAACTCTTCCAGTCTAGCATCAGTGATAGCTTGGTTCATGGGCAGTTCCCACATGTTGTCTGAAAGGCAGCTAAATAAGTCTGATATAACCTGAATAATAAACAAGAAAACAATAGTTTGACATTAGTTTCTGCTACTTTTTTCAACAATTAAACCAATACCTCATGTCACTTTTAGCTACATAAATATCAATCATTTTGATTGTATGAGTCTAAAATTAATGGCGTTTATATCAATACTTGGATTTATATCAATACTTGGGTAAGGATAAATAAATAACTAGAAGTTTCACCAAGAGATTGTCTGTATGTTACTTCAGTTTAATGCAAGTTTGTGTAAAACCATCAATCTTTTATACTGAGTTTCATATGAACATTGTAATGATTCAAAGTAAACTTAATTCCATAACAGCATCTTTCAGGTACAGTCGACTCTCGTTATCTCGAAGTCATTGGGACCGTCCAAAAAATATCGAGATAACGAAATGTCGAGATAAACATATTAAGGTTAGAACAAAGCGAAACTGATTTTTACAAAAGACATGTGCATAATTTATGTCAAATAAACTATAATATCCCTATGTCTTGTTTTCGTAGGCCTAGTCAATATTTGACAAAGTAACATTAGCGGATGTTTACCAGCGGAAATACGGGTGTCTGTGATAAAAACACATAGTGAGGTTTACTCAGTAATACACCAATATAGTGAATCGGATATCGGATATGGTTGATTCGGATATCCTCCCGGATTATTTATAGGGTCTTTCTCGAGATTGTTCGACCGCTGATTGATTTGGTGGTGATGTTGTGAAACAATATTGCAACGATAGCATTTCTATACTTTCACTATTTCATTTACATTTAAAGTCATAATGAATTGATACAGTGTTCGAATATTTAAAAAGAATGTAAAATTCAGTCATTTTGGACATAAGTCAATCAACACGCTAAATAGATTAACTTTTATTAAAACAGCTAAACTTGTTACAAACATAATTGTCATTATGACACGCGCTATTTATTGAGCAATTATCGTCTAGATTGTGTATTTCACATGTCTGAAGGGAACAGACGAAAGAAAACTATAAGTCGAGATAAACAAAGGATAATAGTGTGAAAATAACTGTTGGGGCTGAAATTTTACATCGAGATACTGAAAATATAGAAATAGAAATATCGAGATAAACAAATATTTCCAATATAGATAAAGAAGGAAGAAAATCGGGACTTTCAAAATTTCATCGAGATAACGAAATATCGAGAAAAGCGATGTCGAGATAACGATAGTTGACTGTACATGAAAAATTTTACACTAGTAAAGTCCCAAAATAGAGGTATCTGAGGTGGAAAACACAACAAAGTATCAAAAGATAACTACTACGGAAATACAGTCAGAACTGTATAACTGCACCATCACCTAGGATAATATTGTATTCGAGAATCTGTATATAAGAACACAAACAATTCTTTATATTTAATCCTTATATTAACATTAAACCTGCTGAGTTTGTGTAATGGATATGCCCTGCTTTTTATTTAAAATTGTTTGTCCAAAGATTAAAGGGACATCAGTATCAAAGTACACAAATTTAGCTACCAAAAGAATAGAGCCTGGATGGATGTGCAAACTCCCCTGGCTCTATACTATTGACAAAGGCAAATCATTTTTTGGTTCCAGCAGGTTAATGGTTAAAGAAAGCAATCCTACCTGTTTAAAGAAATCCCCATCAATGCTAGTTTTACATGCCAGAAGAATACTTTCTAAAATAGATACGGCTGCCAGCTTTGTTCTTAAGCTCTGACCTAAAATTATGAATGAACATTGTAAGCAATGAAGCCCAAATGACAAGAATATCTAATTTTCTTTAAAAAAAAACTTAAACATTTATGTAACTTTCATCCTATAAACTATGTTCTAAAGTACCAGCATGACTCTAGAAGACAAAACTTTAACAAGAGGGCCATGATGGCCCTGAGGTCGCTCACCTGTATATAGCCCCCCCCCCCCCCCCCGGCCCAATTTTTACCCAAGGGCTTTTATTTGTTTATTTGAACAGACTTGGTAGACACCCATAAGAAGATGTTTCATGCAAAACATCTAAGTTCTAGCTCATTGGGTTTTTTAAAAGAAGATTTTTTAAGTTTTTACTATACACATAGAGTAAAAAACAATGACACCCCTCGGGCAGGGCCAGTTTTGACCCCTGGGCTTTTATTTGAACAAACTTTGTAGATATTTACTTAAAGATGTTTCATGCTTAATATCTAAACTCTAGTTATTTGGGTTTTTTCAAAGAAGATTTTTAAGTTTTTGCTATGTATATAAGGAAAATCAATGACCCCCGGGGCGGGGCCAGTTTTGACCCCAGGGCTTTTATTTGAACATACTTGGTAGACACCCATTAGAACATGTCTCATGCTAAATATCTTAGCTCTAGCTCTTTGGGTTCTTTAAAAGAAGATTTTATAAGTTTTTACTATATGCATATAAGGAAAATCAATGACCCCTGGGGAGGGGCCAATTTGGACCCCAGGGGTTTTATTTGAACAAACTTGGTAGACATTCACTAGAAGATGTTTCATGCCAAATATATAAGCTTTAGCTCTTACAGTTCTTTAAAAGAAGATTTTTTAAGTTTTTACTATATCCATATAGGGAAAATCAATGACCCCCTGGGGCGGGGCCAATTTTGACCCCAGGGCTTTTATTTGAACAAACTTGGTAGACATTTACTAGAAGATGTTTTATGCCAAATATCTAAGCTCTAGCTCTTACGGTTCTTTAAAAGAAGATTTTTTAAGTTTAAACTATATGCATATAGGGAAAATCAATTACCCCCCAGGGCGGGGCCAATTTTGACCCCAGGGCTTTTATTTGAACAAACTTGGTAGACATTCACTAGAAGATGTTTCATGCCAAATATCTAAGCTCTAGCTCTTTGGGTTCTTTAAAAGAAGATTTTTTAAGTTTTTACTTTATTCATATAGGGAAAATCAATGACCCCCTGGGGCGGGGCCAATTTTGACCCCAGGGCTTTTATTTGAACAAACTTGGTAGACATTCACTAGAAGATGTTTCATGCCAAATATCTAAGCTCTAGCTCTTACTGTTCTTTAAAGGAAGATTTTTTAAGTGTTTGCTATATGCATATAGGGAAAATCAATGACCCCCCGGGGCGGGGCCAATTTTGACCCCAGGGCTTTTATTTGAACAAACTTGGTAGACACTCACTAGAAGATGTTCCATGCCAAAAATCTTAGCTCTAGCTCTTACAGTTCTTTAAAAGAAGATCTTTTAAGTTTTTACTATATGCATATAGGGAAAATCAATGACCCCCGGGGGCGGGGCCAATTTTGACCCCAGGGCTTTTATTTGAACAAACTTGGTAGACACTCATTAGAAGATGTTTCATGCCAAATATCTAAGCTCTAGCTCTTAGGGTTGTTTAAAAGAAGATATTTGAAGATTTTTCTTTCGGTTGCCATGGCAACCAGAGTTCTGCATGGAATTAAATTCTTTGAACAATTTTTAAAGGTGACCACCAAAGGAACATTCCTGTGACGTTTGGATGAAATTGGCTCAGTGGTTTATGAGGAGATGTCATTTACAGCAAAAGTTTACGGACGGACGACGGACGGACGACGGACGGACGATGGACGGACGGACGCCGGACGAAAAGCGATCACAAAAGCTCACCCTGTCACTTTGTGACAGGTGAGCTAAAAATATCAACATACAAACACATTAATGTTCCTCATCTATTTAACATCTTGCATGTTTTAAATCAGGTTTTATTATATTTCTCCTTCTTCTCCTTTTTTTGTGGGGGGGGGGGGAAGGGGGTTAAAGTCACACTGACATTGATTGTAAAGATCATATGGCATCGTTCCAGCTTTACTGGTGGACAAAAATCTCAGGTTCCCCTCCACAAACAGACATTTAGTAGAACCAAAGACCTTCTGAAGGCTTTTTGGATAGCTTCCTCACATGACAGGATTTGAAGTTGCTGGTGGAATCTGAACTCAAAGCAGTGGCAGACAAGTGATTCACAATCTGAAACCGTAATAACTCGACCAACGAGACCCCACTAATATATAAAGAGTTCAGACAAAAACACAACATACCTTGTTTTGACTCTTTTATTATACTTATAAGCATATCAGTCCACTTTTTTGTTGCTGCTAGAGTTTTCAACTTCCCTGCTGAGAGAACTCTGCGTGTAAACACCAAGAAGATTGCCATAGCATTACTATGGTAACCAGGATTGTCAAGATGTTTCTGTATCTGGAACCACAGCATATCTAGGACAGACTGTAGTACACCTGAACTTAATGGTCCACTATGAACACTAGTAGGGAAAAAAAGAAGAAAATATTTGTAAATATATATATAGCAGTAACTACAATGACATGCATCATATACAAGTATGATTACAAATTATTTGTTCAAGTCAAATTCATACCTAGTTACATGTATATGTAGAACTTAAGATATATCCAACTTGCTTATATAGGTTAACCATATGGAGGGATGGTTCAGTTACTATATTCCATGGGTATAAAAAATGAATACAAGTGTTTTGTTTTGCATTCTCTACAAAAAAATCTTGGATTCATTATAACACCGACATTCAAATTAAATTAAAATGTCTTTAAAAACCATCAATTTCTTACAACTGCTTTTCAGAGATATTAGTTTTAAAAATAAGTACTATAAACAAGACTTGCCTTGTTGTGAGAGATACAATCTGTATCAACCGGAAGCTGGCTACTCTCAGCACAGTGTTAAGCTGTACTTGACCGAGACGTCCTCTGATTGGTTGAACCAGACCCTGTATGGGTGCAGACAGACTTGCCATCTCGTATAGTGTTGGTAAGAGCCTGCAGGCCACCAGTAGGGAGATATCTACTGCTTTGTAACTTATACTCAGTGAAAATATAGTACACAGTAGTAGCCTCTGTCTAGTACCTGAAGGAAAAAAAATCTATAAATAATTCTATTTTATTTATCTAATTTTATTTTCATGTACTTAATTTGCGTAATGTATTTGCCCTGGCTTGAATTTGGAAGAGTTCATTCAAAATCTAAGGGATTTTGATATCAAAATATAAAAGTTTTAGTAACCAACTGTAAAGCCTGGTAAGTTTTCCCTATACTGGTGGGTGAAAAAAATGACTTTTGGTCCCTGCAGGTGAAGGGTTAAAAACAAAGTGTACCATTTTCTATGTTTTGTAGTTAGCTTTAAGGATGTTTTCGGGAGTTTTCATATAGACAGATAACTTGAAAATGAGGAAGTGACCCCAATTTTTTTTTTCGTTTAAAATATTTCTGTTATCATATTCTAACAACACGCCAAGTTTAAAGAAATTCTATTGAACAGTTTTAATTTTGCCTATATGTCTATATGAAAACTCCCGAAAACGTCCTAAAGGCATTTTTAAAAGCTTACCTACCTTTTCCAATACCAAAGTGGAAGACCCAGTTTGTAATAGTGTTTTATATAATTACAATGTAATTTTAATAATTTCATAAGGTGTTGTTTTGTTTTTTTAAATGAAGTTGAGATTTCAAATTCTAGACTGTTTGACCACTCAAAAGTAACTGTAGTTGGGGTAATTCACCAGAAATTTTTAATGCTCTGAATCAATGCTGTTAGAAACAAGACACTGCTACATGGGTGTATGTTTAAATGTCAGGAAACCTTGAAACCATGGAAACAGCATAATTTTAATTCATGTTATACAGAGAAAGATTCTGTCAGAAGTATAAGGCATATTCCTGAAAATTATACCAAATGCAGTGTTGTAGTGAAATACTTCTGCTTGTAACTTTACCTTGATTGTGTTTGTTGTTGTATGTAAGTAGAAGACCTTCTACAAGAGATTCATAAATATCATGTGCTGCTAACTGTATCTCTCTCTGAGTTTCTGCCTTAGCTGACATTATATCATCCTAAAACAAGAACACAGTGAACGAAAATATTCAAAATATTTACAAATCTACAGAAAACACTTTATACACATATTACCTATTACGTCTTAAAATGGACTTCTAATGTACACAGACGCCTGCTAGTTTTTTTGGCGATTTTTTGTATTTGAAAATTAAATGTACGTTGAAACAGGTAGATAAAATGAAATCTAATGATTGATATAAGTTACTAGCTACACAAGTTGAATTGACCCTTTTTATGAAATTTGACCTGTAAGAATGACCTTGAACTTTTAGTTATAGTCCTTGACTTTTCAACTTGCGAAGAATCTTGTAGACAGTTTTAATTTCTGCTTCTGCTAAATTATTTAAAATATAACTATGAATAGAACAGTAACAAAAAAAATACTTATTTTTTATTATCAATAGTTTAAAAACTCAGCACATGTACCTTGTAATGAGCAATTCTGGGTATTTTCTCCCCTTGTGGTCCAGCAAGCAGGCCTAGATTAAAGCAGCCAGACAAGAGACAAAGATGGGCGGAGCATAGCAACGTAGATAATGTCTTAGGTACAGGAGAGCTTCTGTCGGCATCAGTCTTCTCTTTATGAGCCATCAACAACTCTCGGATCTGATTCAAGGCGTACAATCGTGACTGAAAATGCATGCAGCAAAACAGTGAAACATAATGGATTTTGAGAGCTTAAGTCTCTGATCATTGAACAAGCTCAATCAAACAGAGTCTACATCATTTTCAGTTTTGCAGTTCTCTGAGTTTTTTTAAGGACTCTGTTTTTTTTTCTATTTTATTTTGTAGAATATTCAAGTATTGTACAAGTTTTATGATATAGACAGTTTTATTTGTTTTATTGTTAAATATATTTAAACATACTCCGTTCAGTTTAAACAAAAATGATTTACTCACATTTTTATCAGTAAGCTCTAAATTTTTATCTTTTATGGTTTTTGTATAAACATGTAAATATTGTAATAAAATGTCATTTTTATGAATAGTTCAAATGGTACCTCTGCTCTATCATGCTGCATTTTCATTATGTCTTCTATCACAGAATACGAAACATTTTTTAAAGATGCATTCCTCTTCTTGCCCCTTTGATGATTCAGATTATCTCCCTTTATGAAACTGCAAACATCTCCACTGATGCTGTGTGGGAGACGTCTCCCTTGTTTTCTTCCTAGAGTTACATCCCCCGAGTGTTCATGATGCCACCTCAATCTTCTAAGAGTTTGTTTTACTTTCTGGAGAGAAGCACCTGTACCTGTTCCTTCTGCAATGTGAAATTATATGTTTCTTGTTCCATTTTATTCTGTCAATAATTTGCTTATATCAAGACAGACTGATAATATTGGATTTTACAGAAAATTTACACAAGTCTTTCTCATTTTGGAATTTTTTTAACATTTAGAAAAATAAATTTTGTTTTTGTTGGATTTAAAGACACATTGACACTGTAAAAGTCATATGCACTTTTCAACTTTACTGGTCGCCGAAGCCCTTCATGTGCCCCCTTCATGTATTATTTCAGGCACAAACGGGCACTAGAGTAGAACTCCAAGCCTTCCATAAGCTAGTTGGATAGCTCCCTCACATAAAAGATTCAAACAAAGTTCCAAATGGGGTACAAAATCACAGTGATAAGGACAAGTGGTTTGAAGTCTGTAACCTTAGCCAAAGAAACCCAAGAAAAAAGAAATATTCGGATAAATAAGTAGCCATATCCCATATGCACTGGTAAAAGTTATATATCAATTTTGTAACAAAAATGTGCTAGATAATTTATCCCCAAAATTGTTTTAAATACTTTTTATCACCTTTGTTAGAAAAATCAGGTGTTGCTGCTCCATTCTTGGTGTTTGAGGTCACATCAGTTGACCCCAGATAGAGCTGAAGGTCAGGATGGCTACCTTTGTGTGAACCTAGAACATTCTGCTGTACAACTGACTGCTTTGTTTCAGACAAGCTCCCTGTGAAACAAAATGTAGACAATAAATTCTTTGTCATAAAAGACATAAAGACTTCCCTCTGAAATTTTTCGAATTTAAGAATTTACTGGCTACATTTTCAGTGACTTAAATGTTATAAACAATTATGAAAAGGGTCTTTAACAAGAACATTTTCATCAGCTTGTAAATTAAAGAAACAAAATTTTTTATAAAAAGTATTTTCATTGGAGTCTTGATTTCAAATTTGTCCATTACTACCAACAAGAGTCTTACCTTTGGTATTTTTTTCTTTTCCTGATTCTGCATTATCAGAACAAGGATGTGATTTCACTAAAAAAAAAAAAATATATATATTAAAAAAAAATAAAAAAATTTTAGTAATCAGTTATTTGCAAAGAAATTGGTAAAAACTAACTACTGGTTAGTTAACAATTGCTGAGATATAACCACAGTCTTGTGGTGCAACATTTCTATGTAATGTCTAACGGAAAAGGCAAAGAATCAACTTTTCAGTAGATATAAAAAAAAAACAGAGTTGGCATATTGTAAATTTGTTACATTTGATATGCCAACCGGTGCAAATAAAGTTTGAATGATAAAATTTAGGTTCTCATCTGTTATCTCTGAAATAGAGCTACAAGACACATATCACTTTCTCTGTAAACAGGATTATTTTTTTATCTTAATACAGAGGTATGCAATGAATAGTGCTAAAACAACAATAATCAGTTTGTTTTTTTTTCAACAAAAACCAGCCAGACTGCAAGAACTATCCATAATACAGATCAAATTTTTTCTTCTTATTTCAATTATGCCATTCATGTCTTAATCAAGTAACAGGCATACCTTGCCAATACGGCTGTACTGCAAGAATCAGAAATAAACTTCTCCTGAGGCAATCTGCACATTCTTCTTCATACGATCCGTTCTGTGACGTCTTACGAATTTCCCCGTCCTCACCTTCTTCTATATCACAAATCAATGCAAAATATTTAAAAATCATCTTATGCAAGACTTCCCTATATATATTTTTTCTTCTTTGGAGTTAAAACAGATGTACAGTCAAATTGACTTAATTGCATGGGCATGAAATGGAAAACAGTTGAGAGAGGCTTCAGGTTCATATCATATGACCTGACAATATATAATTATTTTGTTCATTAGGGTTTGAAATATTTAATTTAATACTGACGTTTCTATGATCTAAATATAACATTTATATAGTATCAATATAACTACAACTATGAAAAGTTGTATGAATGCAAAACATTATTTTACACACATCAATCAACAATGAGTTTTTAATCTTAAATATTACCATCACTGTCTAGATTAGTATCGGTGTCCGGGTCTCCCCTGCGTGATTTCTCGCCAGTATCTCGGTCTGCAGTGTGTGTGGGGAAACTTTCCATCTGGCTAACAGTCTGTTGTTGAAATGCTTTCTTGTTCATCAGATGCAACCGTAACTGATAGACCTGCCTAACAGCTGACATAAATGTGTCATCATGACTGAAATTTAACCAAAATAGTTTTTTTTTTATCTTAACCTTTTGGAAAGAGGATTAAATCAACCTAATGAGGATTATTTTGATTTATGAAAAAAGGTAAATTTGGGATATAAGTTTGGGTTTTAAGTCACACAAACACAGTATAGGTCATATGGCAAATTTCCAGTGTTACTGGTGAAGGATGACCTCAGGTACCCTTCTATGCATTATTTCAGGCACAAATGGGCACCTGAGAAGAATCATTGACATTCTGTAAGCTAGCTGGAAATCTTTCTTCCATGAGATTCTAAAATCCTTGTCTGGATTCGAACCCAAAGCGGACAGGGGCAAGTGATTCAAAGTCAACGACCTTAACCAATCAACCACAGACGCTCCTTAATTGGGGATAAAAGATGTCTTATTAACAGTTAAATTATTAACTTTTATAGTCTTTAGGAATTTTCAACACCATTCCGGGGGAAAAAAATAAGCATATATGGATATTTGTAGTAATCGCAAAATAAAAATTTCACTTACTGTGTAATGTTTTTTGTCACTATAGTATCAAGCATGTTGGCATGTGTAATGATGGCAGCTAGAGCAAATCTTGACACTGTGTCTAGTAGAGGCTCATTACTGACATCAAATGTGTCCAGATCTATAAATGAAAAACAATATCTCTATATTTGGACTGGTTCTTTCTAAAAGTGCATAAAGCTATGTTTAACTTTTGCTGTCTTAAAATGGTAGAATATTTCCTTGATAAAAATCTCATTCTAAAGTACCTAACATGCATGTAAATGAAAGAGTAACGTTAATAAATTTCTGATAAAATACTGATAGATGGCACATGCAAAGGTTTCATTAAGACCAAGGGCATTGTAAAAGAAATAGACTGTCAAGGTCTTTTATGTTTTACACAGTTACATGCCATAAGAATGTCAAATATTATATATGTACATTCCATGAACATTCCATAAGAATATCAGGTATCATGGTTTAGGTTGTCTCGCTCACCCTCACCAGATAGAAAACGCTGTAAATATTACAACATGAGCCGGTTGAACCGGGTGATGCTCCCCGAATAGGTTTTGGACACAGGAAGGTATACCTCTTGTAGTGTCAGAGTTATGTCACAGACAAAGTTCAAAGTGTAAAAATAACCCAAATGTTGTGCACGACACATTGTCTCAATATGGTGATCATTTTTGTGAAATAGTTGTAAAATCCAACTTCAAATAACAAAGTTATGGGCCGGACATGATTTTGCTGCAAGGTAGCAACCCAAATGTTAAGCGCGACATGTCGTCTTAATATGGTGATCATTTCTGTGAAATATTTTTAAAATCTGACTTCAAATAATGAAATTATGGACAGGACACGATTTTGCTGCAAGGTCATGCTGTGACCTTGACCTTCAAGGTTGCAAGCCAAATGTTGCGCGCGACACGTCGTCTCAATATGGTGATCATTTCTGTGAAAAAGTTTTAAAATCCGACTTCAAATAACCAAGATATGGGCCGGACACGATTTCCCTGCAAGGTCATGCTGTGACCTTGACCTTCAAGGTAGCGACCCACATGTTGTGCGCAACATGTCATCTTAATAGGGTGATCATTTCTGTGAAATATTTTTAAAATCTGACTTCAAATAATGAAGTTATGGACCGGACACGATTTTGCTGCAAGGTCATGCTGTGACCTTGACCTTCAAGGTAGCGACCCAAATGTTGCGCGCGACACGTCGTCTCAATATGGTGATCATTTCTGTGAAATAATTTTAAAATCCGACTTCAAATAACAAAGTTATGGGCCGGACACGAATTCGGGACGTACGTACGTACGTACGGACGGACGGATCCGGCCGAAATGGAATAAGGGGCCATTTCTTTTGTTATTTTCTATTGTTTAATAGAGGGCCAATGGCCCCTTACTCTATTGTTACGGAATGAACTCTATTGTTCTCTTTTGTTCTGTTTACAGTTAGATGGCCCCCTATCCCTATTCGGTAGTGCGGACGGACTGACGGACGGACGGACAACCCGACGACTATATGCTCCCCCGAAATTTTTCGGGGAGCATAATAACTAGCAGTGGTGGAAAACTTCATCTTTTACACATTACCTGCAACACATGCTTACATATTCCTCCACAATCATTGAGTTAAATAGAGAATTGGGAAATCACAACCCCAGGGCAATTGCTTCCATCAGGAACTCATCAAACCGATCACCCTTGGGTTGGGATTTTCCTATCCCCTATCTTACCTAATGATAGATTCTATAAAAAACAAGATATGTTTGTAAAACATGTATGACCCCTATCGGCAGCCAATTAGTCATGTGATCAGGTTTTTATACATGACTTCTGACCCAGTGAACAAACAATTAATAAGGGTTATCTTGTATCTACTGGTCATGACTAGTCACAAGGTAATAATTATTATGACCCCATAGGTTGTGTGCAGCAATTTAAGTTATTACAAATCTTACCAAATAATATATGCATAAATTCTATGAATCATGTAGGCCTCATTAATGACAGCCAAGTTGTTATATTACATAAGACCTTCAAATGTGTATACCAAAAGCATTTTTAGTTTCATATAAAAATATCAACCAAGGCAACTTGAGTTGTTAAGTTATTGGTCAGAATGCGTCATTAAGTACAAGGTCAATATGACATTGACCCCTTGACTCCAAAATCAATAGGGGTCATCTAGTGGTCATGACCAATCATCATACCAAGTTTGAAGTTCCTAGGCCTAAGCGTTCTTTAGTTTTTTATCGGAAACTGTTTTTACCTACAAGGTCAATGTGACCTTTGACCGCTTGACTCCAAAATCAATAGGGGTCATCTGCTGGTCATGACCAATCATCATACCTAGTTTGAAGTTCCTAGGCCTTAAGGTTCTTTAGTTTTTTATCGGAAACCGTTTTTACCTAAAAGGTCAATGTGACCTTGACCTTTGACCGCTTGACTCCAAAATCAATAGGGGTCATCTGCTGGTCATGACCAATCATCATACCAAGTTTGAAGTTCCTAGGCCTAAGCGTTCTTTAGTTATTGATCGGAAACCGTTTTTACCTACAAGGTCAATGTGACCTTGACCTTTGACCCCTTGATCCCAAAATCAATAGGGGTCATTTGCTGGTCATGACCAATCACCATACCAAGTTTGAAGTTCCTAGGCCTAAGGGTTCTTTACTTATTGATCGGAAACCGTTTTTACGACCAAGGTCAATGTGACCTTGACCTTTGACCCCTTGACCCCAAAATCAATAGGGGTCATCTGCTGGTCATGACCAATCACCATACCAAGTTTGAAGTTCCTAGGCCTAAGGGTTCTTTAGTTATCACTGGGAAACCATTTGGTCTACGGACCGACAAATGCAAAGCAATATACCCCTTCTTCCTCGAAGTGGGGGCATAATAACAGTATTATTTTTTACATACCAAGACTCTCTGCTGTTTCCTGCATAAATCTGAGTGTGTGAACCACAGTAGCAGTCTGCACACCACAACATAACTGTAAGAGAACTGCTTTATCCCCTTCATACTTCTCCTTACATATATTCTCATAAACCAATCCAGTTTCTGCAGGACATGCCAAAATATGCTCCACTATTTTCTCAATCTCCATCTCAAATTTGTCTAAAATTAAACAATATATGCTACCATCAACAAACCATGTAAAGATTTTTACAGTATTAAATAATAACATTTTAGATAACAAATGTACACATTATCTAGATCTGACTGAAATGTATGTATACCGACAATTATGTAATTGTTGCTACATTTGAAATGCCTTACTCTCATTTTCTTGTAATCCATTGCTGAACAGTTTATTCTCCATCCAGAAGTGTATTTGTTTTTCCTCTGCAGTGATTGGAGGACCTATAAGCATGTCACCAAGGCAATGTCCAATCAGTAGTGAGCAAACTCTTTCCAGATCAACCAACCAGATTGCAGAAACACTTGAGTTAAAACCTGGAATATAAAATATTGTTTGTTTGTTTTATTTTACGCCTTTTCCCAACAGTATTTTAGTCATATAGGTGGGATTATAAAATATAAGTATAGACAAGAGGAGACATAATTTTTATGAACATTTTAAGGCCAAAACAAAAAAAGATGCAAATGCATCAGAAAAGATCACATCAAATTTGCCACCCCCGCTTAAAAACAAAAGAAAAACACTCTTGACCAAAGCCAGTCTGTCAGAGGTTTTTCTAATAGTTATTAGTTTTCATGTACAATTGAGCTCCCAAGTAAAACCAAACACCTTCCCTTAGTTTTACATCTTCCTTACATAAAAAGCTACCATCCCTGACTGTATTTCAGTATGCAGCCATGAGGGACAAATACTTAGCTTAACAACTTGGCCATGAGGACCCCTTATAGCTTTTTAGCAACTCACATTATGATGAAAATCAAGATTAAGACTAGAACTGTGTCCAAAGGACACGGATGCCCTCACTGACAACATATATATGGTATATAGTGAAAAAAATCAACAAAGGGCCATAATTCTGTTTAATTTGGTCGCAGCAAAAATTCCTTCCTTTAGTACCATCTACATATAAGGTTGTTCATCCCTGGAAGTTTAAGCAAAATCTGCCATCTGGTTTAAGAGGAGTTGCGTTCACAAAATTTCTACATAGTAGATAGTGAAAAAATCAACAAAGGGCCATAATTTTGTTAAATTTGGTCGCAGCGAACATTCCTTCCTTTACTACCATCTACACATTAAGGTTGTTCATCCCTGGAAGTTTAAGCAAAATCTAACATCCAGTTTAAGAGGAGTTGCGTTCACAAGATTTCTGGACGGACGGACAAGTGCAACGTTATATGCCCCCCACTTTGTGGGGGCATAAAAAGAGGAAAATTTCTATAACTTACACTGTTCCAGTTCCCTTTTCTCAAATCTCTCGATGTTTGTTAGTAGATTGCAGATTTGGTCTAGATTTGAGAGTAGTGTTAGAAGAGAGTTTAAAAGGGGGACAACTCTGCATTGGGGAACCAGCATCAGAGAATGCAACATGTGAAACAACATGGAACCAGCTGGTGACATATATAGAACACCTGCAAAATTAAAATTATATTTGATAAAGTTGTCACATTGAAAACTATTATTATACTGTATGTTTTACATTTGAAGTAGCACATGAAAACCATAAGAAAAGATGCTGTAAAGACAAGTTATTTTAATGATTCAATGTGAAGTTCAAACAATTTCAAATTGGTGAATTCGCGAAAATACAATCGTGAATTCATCAAGTTGAAATGTCCCCACCAGTCTTACGTAGTAAAAGATGCATTCTGCTGCATTTTGGGGGTGTTTTGGGTGCATTCAGACACTGAAATAATTTTCATAATAAAATGAGTAGAAAGTTTATATGAAACACAGAAGGCAAAGATGGAAATATGTTAAATTTTAATGATTGAGGGTTTCCTTGGAAAATTTTAGTAATCTGCACCTGCGCTTAAAAGTTGGCTAGGGTTTTGCGCCTTTTATTGAACAATTAGATTAGTGCATTTGGCTGGAGATGACTCTTTTTTTTTTTTTTTATTAATATGATTTATACTTGGATAAAAGAACACTCATGATAAAACCCTTATATTGAATAATTCAAATATGACCTTGACCTTTTTGACCTTGACAATCAAGGTCAAATTATTAAAATTTTCTTAAATTGTCATAACTCTTTATTTATTTATACTTGGACAAAAGAACACAAGGACATTTTAAATTATTCTGATATGTCTTTGACCTTGACTTTCAAGGTCAAGTTATTAAATTTGCTTAAATTGTCTTAACTTTCTATTTGTCATAGTCAAATTACTGTCAAGGTCAGGCTTCTTTTAAGTACTTAAACATTTTTAAGTGACAAAGTGAGCAAACAGGTTTTGTTTTTCGCTTATTTAACCTATTGTCCAGTATAATAAGATAATTCACACCTTCCAAGTAAGTATACAAACATAAGCAGGTTTACAATAACATGTTGACAATAACTTGAGACGAGACAATAAAAAGATGCAGAAGAAAATTTTATTTAACTTATACATATACATGTATCTCGTTATACATCAACTAGTAATACATATAAAACATTTTGTCACGGTTGGTATTCAAATGAAAGAGAATAATTAATGTTTCAGTTTATACAATATGGAGAATAAGCTCTAATAAATATGAATTAGATATTGAATAACAGCAATTTTTCACTAATAAAGTGTCTAACAGTGAATATAATGAACATTGTTATAGTCTTAAAGTCTAGGATATGAATTCAATAAATCATTTCTTTTCATATTGGCTAAATAAATAAATTTGCTAAGATTGTTTAGAACTGATTTATTGTTTGACTTAAGCATTTCTATGAATTTGTACATACTGGGTCTATGATAAAAATTACGTTTAATTAATCGAATTTTTAAATCATGGTAATCACTGCGTATAAGAATAAAATGATACTCGTCTTCAATCGCAGAGCATTGACACAATTGGCATAACCTTTATGTCTATCTATTCTATTCCTACCATATCTACCTGTTTGAATTCTAAGATTATGCGAAGAAATTCTTAAACGCGTAACACTACTCCTTAGATATTTAGATTTGATAGTATTTAAATAATTTTCAAAATTTAAATCTGTTTTTAGATGAATATAAAGAGTGTTTAAAACATTATTATTGTTTAAATCTGCTTGCCATTTTTGTTTAAAGCAATCGTTTAAAATGTACCAAAAATACATTTATATTAATGTCATTTGGTTTCAAAAATACATCTGCAAAACCATAATTTTCTAATAATATTTTAACATTGTATGTCCAATTTTTGACACCATTTAACCATTGTTTTAATGAGTCATTATATATCGTATTTAAAATAATATTATTTGTATTTGAAATTTTCAACCAATATTTTATCATTTGAACATATCTGTTTATATATAAAGGGTATCTTCCTAATTCTCCGTATACAGCACTATTGTTGGAACTTTTCTTAACGCCTAAAATATATTTGCAAAATTTGAGATGTTCACTTTCAATATCTTTTGACTTAGAAAATCCCCATACAGGACATGCATAATTCAGAATAGAGCAAACAAAAGAATCAAATAATTGTAAAGAAATATATGGTGATAATTCTACCATATTGATATTACTTTGTAGAACATTACATGCTTTTCAGGCTTTTCCAATGCAAAACAAATGAACCCGTATAATTTAAAACTACTCCTAAATAGTTGAAATCATTAACTATCTCTAATTGTTCATTATTATAAAAAAAAATTTCAGCAGAAAAACGCAAAAAAAAAGAAACATGTACAACAAAACGCTAAATTTACATTCCCTAAATTTAGATTACAGTTTAAAATCTAGAAATTTGCCTTCCGCGAAAAATAACTATAGGTATTTTGCAGGTTAAAGCTCAGATCTCACTCCAAGCTACTAACCTTGCAGGTATAAATTGGTTTTTAAGTTTAAATATCAATATATCTTTTGTGTTTGTATTGCATTTAAATATAGATATTCAACCTAAATGTTTTATATATTTTTTTTTCTTTCTTTCCAAAACCTATTATTTGAATGATTTAATATTCTTTTCAGTATAGGAATGTCAATCATATTTAGACCCCCATTTTTGTACTCTTGTATTATTACATCCCTTCTGACTATCCCCATTGACCTTCATATAAATTCATAACATTATTGTTAAAATTGTATTTACAATTTTATCCTGAAGATGGAGTAAAACAGAAAACAAAAAGGTTAATTTTCGGACTCATTAATGATTTCAATACTGACATATTACCAATTGTTGTGAGGTGTCTAGCTAGTTATGTGTTATCATAAGTTACTTTCAGGATATAAGTCTTTAATCCCCACAGCTGGGCCAATTTTGATCTCAGGAAGCTCAAACCTCTTTTCTGTACATCATCTTGTTACAAGTAATGTTTCAGCCAAAAAGTTTAAATTTCTTTCGGTTCAATATAAATTCACTCCGGAAACAATGAATAAATTACTATCTATCTTAACCTCCAAGGTTTCAAGGAGTTAAACCTTTCTTTATAAAGGAAATTGCTATTAATTGCTATTAATTTTAAAAATAAAGAGCAAACTCCTTGATAAAGAGAGGTTTAAGGGGAAAGCATGACAGCTCTACCAAGAAATGTGGTTGGAAATTACAGGTGTCATTACAACTGGGATCAAATTATAAAGTTTATAAAAAGCTAGAAAGGGTCCATTGAGCATGGATGACCAAACATTTCATTGTTTTGTGCGTCTACAGACGGACAGAGTGACTGACCAACTAGAGCAAATCTATATCCATCAACTAAAAATCAGGACAAGGCCAATATGTTGGTATTCTGCAAATGAAATTATAACAAATGTCGCTTCGAGCAGGTTGTACTGTATGAATCATTTGATTATCTGACACAATATAAATCATACCATGTCATTATTGATTAAATATTTGATAAAATTAAATCTGGAGGATTGCCATTCCTTTTTATCTATATAAAACAGGGTGGTAAAAGTAGAATTAAATGACAGTAAAATATTAACGGACAGGTTTATAACAGGTTAAAAACTGTGAAAAAATTTTGAGGATTACTAAAGGTACAATATTTAGATACATATACATATGATAATAATGCATGAATTACTCCATAAATGTATTTAAAGTAAGTAGAATACTGTTAGCAAATCTTGGTTTTACATTTGACTAGAAATGAGTCCATAGGACACTTATGCCCCAACTTTATTTGCTGTGGTGACTGTAGAATATAATTTATATACAATGTAATAAGGTGCTTTTTTATCAATAGGTAATCTTGTCAAAAGTAGTATATGCTTCTATATATTTCTAAAGCCATACCTTGTTAGAGATTTAAAGTATATGTCATGTTACAATGCACATTTACTTTTACCTGTAGCTACTCGCTTAGTCTATACTTATTATACTTTAACCTTTAATACCCCATGAGCATATTGTGAAAAATGGCCGTTTTCATTGAAAAGCCTCCTGTTACAGGTTCAAACTGCTATAAAACTATGAAAAATGCTTCAATAGTGATGAAACTTGGCACATATGTCGACTGAACCATAACCTCTGTAACAACAGGCTCAATCTTAAATTTCCTGTTACCATGGCAATGGGGGGACATCTCAAAATTGCGGAAAATAACTATTTTGCATTGTTTTTTTCTATCAAAACTAATTTTAAAGTGCTGCAACTTCTCAATGCAATGAGATAGAGTAAAAGGCTTTTCAGCGTTGGTTACACATCACCTTAAGATCAACCTGAGGCTATTTTTAGCCTGTCGCATGTCCAAAATTTTCTTGGTGATGAGGGGGACTACCACCCCCCTTCAAACCCCGCAAACAGAAGGGGCCACATCACTTTTTTAACAACATTTCTCAAATAAAAAACAGTGTTTGGGGCCTAAATAGGGCATTTTTTCACTGTTTGAGGCTTCAAAAAGAGGGGGGCAAAAAGTCTTCAAAACAAGTCTATATGAGGGAAAAGGTTAAGAATGTAAAATTTTTATGATTATAGATTTTTTATGATCAAGGAAGTTAACTATGGGATAGCCTTGGTGTATCTTCATGGTTTATATTTTGTTGTATTGAAGGAAGTTTTGTGACTTTGTTGAAGTGATGTAGTTGAGGTGATCATAATTGATCTGAATTCTGTTTTGTTCCTTGGTTTAATTATATTTGACTGATGCTTGTATGCAACTTATACAAATCATCCTCGTCAATATATACATACAAGCCAAAATTTATTAAAATCTAACACAAGAAGACTTATTTTCAAATAAATATTATAGAGCATTCTCTTTTGTGTATAGTAAACTACATTTAATATTTTGGCTATATATGTACAAAAAACTAGAACTCCGCGAGTCGGATGTGTCGCCTTGTGAACAATATAGTTTAGGAGAAATGGCCAGGACAAAAATGAAATAAGAAAACTAACAAAGGGCAATAGCTTAAAAAATAATAAGTACAGAGCAGCAGTTTCTATGCACTGCACTTCTTATCAATAGGATCTATCATTCTATGAAGTTTCAAGTCCATAACTTTTATAATTTATGAGAAATGGCCTGAACAAAAGTAAAATATGAAAATATATAAAGGGTAATAACTCAAAAATAAGAAATGCAGAGTACCGGTTCTTGTACACTGCACTTTTTCTTAATGAGATCTATCATCCTATGAAGTTTCATGTCTATAGCTTTCATACTTGAGGAGAAATGACCTGGACAAAAATAAAGTAAGAAAATAAACAAAGGGCAATAACTCAAAAAATAAGAAATGCAGAGTACCGGTTCTTGTACACTGCACTTTTTCTTAATGAGATCTATCATCCTATGAAGTTTCATGTCCATAGCTTTCATACTTGAGGAGAAATGACCTGGACAAAAATAAGGTATGAAAATTAACAAAGGGCAATAACTCAAAAAATAAGAAATGCAGAGTACCGGTTCTTGTGCACTGCACTTCTTCTTAATGAGATCTATCATCCTATGAAGTTTCAAGTACATAGCTGTTATACATTAGGAGAAATGGCCCGGACAAAAATAAAGTATGAAAATTAACAAAGGGAAATAACTCAAAAATCAGGAAGTGCAGAGTACTGATTCTTGTGCACTGCACTTCTTTTTAATGAGATCTATCATCGTATGAAGTTTCAAGTCCATAGCTGTTATACATTAGGAGAAATGGCCCGGACAAAATTAAAGTATGAAAATTTACAAAGGGCAATAACTCAAAAATTAAGAAGTGCAGAGTTGTGCACTGCACTTCGTGTTATTGAAAGAAGCTTGCATACCAAGTTTGAAGTCGATCCGACTTAAAGTGACTGAGTTATGCTCTGGACAAGCTTTAGGGGACGCCGACAACGACGCCGACACAGACGCCGACAAAAGTAATCCCTATATGTCGCCTTTTGAAGGCGACACAAAAACCCTACCAACTCTACTATTTTTTTCCCTTAAAATGTTTCTGTTTAAAAATTAATGACTGTCTATAATACATTTCAGGTTAAACATGGCTGAAAAAAAGAAATCACTATCAAAAAAATTAACAGCATCGAAATCATTATCATCATCAACATCTTCAACATTTTCCACAGCATCAGATGAAGATCTTAAAGTTTATTGCCAGTCTTGTGTTAGGGAAGGAGCTAAACTTCCTGCCCATGGTTACTGCACAGTTTGTAAGGAGCATCTTTGCAAGACATGTTTTAATGTTCACAAAAAGCATAAACTGTCGAGACACCACACTCTTTTGGATGCAAAAAGGATGCCTATATCCTTAAATCAATTTTCAGCATCCATAAATATAAGCCAGCATTATGACCTGACCCAACCCTGCACTATGCATTCAAAAGAGAAGATCAAGTACTACTGTCATGACCATAAGGAGTTACTCTGCAGTGTTTGTGTTACCCTTAAACATCCAAATACTGTCTGCGAAGTCAACTATATACCAGATATTTCAAGTAATATTATTGACAGCAAAGAATATCAAGATATGTTAAAAGCTATAAAAACCACTGCTGACGAATGTAGAAATAAAGTGAAAGATATCAGGGGCATGACAGGCAAATCCAACAACTCTTTGAAAGATGTATTGGCAGATATCAAAAAGTATCGACAAGAAATCAACCAAATTCTAGATGAACTGGAAAAACAAGCTGAAGATATAGCAAAATTAGCAGAACAAGATGACGAAAAATCATTGAAGGCAGTGGTAACATCACTGGATGATTTAACCAAAACTCTGGAGACATCATCAGACACTCTTAAACAACTCAACACATCAAAACAGGCTGATAAACTGTTTCTGGAACTAAAACTTGCAGAGAAAACAAAGAAAGATGTTGAAGAAAATATGTTGAAGCTTACATCACATGATGTCAAATACATTTTTAACCCAAACAAGGCAATACTTACCCTTCTTAAAAAAGAGAAGTCTTTGGGTTCACTGACACAAAGATATAAAAAATCTCTTTCTAAATCGGTGCTGAAAAAATCAAGGCAGGCATCACATCAGAGCACACTTTGTGTAAAAACACCAAAAGATAAATATGAATGCTTGGTAAGTGCGATGATTTTCTTCACTCCTGATTGCCTTATCATTTCTGACTACCTAAACAAGGCATTAAAGGTGGTGGATACCAGTACTAAGTCAGTCACTGATCAATTACAGCTAGATGGTAAACCTTGGGATATCACCAAAATAACCAATACAGAACTTGCTGTCACATTTTCTTTAAAACAAACCATTCAATTTATATCAATCTCTAATAACAAACTCAGAAAGAACCGCACTTTAAAGGTTGACGGAGTATGTCATGGAGTAGGCTGTTACCTAGGTAAACTTGTTGTGTCATTCTGTGACCCAGCAAAAGTCCAGATTATTGATATGAATGACACTGTTCTTTCAACAATTGATGGAGAAACAAAATTCAAAAATCCACAGCACATCCTGACAAACAGTCATTCTATCTATGTGTCTGATTTGGAATTGAGAAGGGTAGTACAATTAAGCTGGCAAGGTAAGATGAACGGCAGCTACGGAGTTCAGGGAAACCCATGTGGAATAGCACTGTCAGATGATGGAACTGTCTTTGTGTGTGATGATAAAAGGAATGTTATAGAAGAGATATCAGGAGATTGTTCTAAGGGGGAGGTTTTACATGAGGATCTGAAGAGTCCCCAGGCTGTGTGTTGGCATAGTGAAACCAGGATGCTGTATTACAGCTGTTATTGTCATGATGAATGCTATGACAACTACATTCACATCTATAAATACTCATAAACATAGGAAACAGTAGGTGAAAATCATAGAATAAACATACTCAATATGCACTGATTGTAACTATGTGTATATATATATTTGTTAACTATAAACACAGAAGATGACAAGAACATACCCTTAAGAACATATCTGCAAAGACATATAAACAATTTGTACAAAAAAGGTATGAAAATAGAGCAAAACGGAATCCCTAAAGAACGCCCCAAAACGACAAAATTATATGTAACCATGAGTGAATGTTAACAAGAGCTGTCGATAGGACAGCTCAGTGCTTGATAGTAAAACAAGAGCCTGAATATGTAAAAATTAACAAAGAGGAAGATTTCATTAAAAAAATTACAAATAATTTACATGACTTAGTTATGAGTCTTGGAAAGTGACCTCCTATTATGATTTATAAAAAGTGTATGATGTTTCAAGCAAATTTCTTTAATGGTTGATGAGATACGAAGTTGCATGCAAACTTTAACTGAAGTGTTACCAAGGGGTGAGTGGTGTAGCCCTACTGTTCTTTGAATAGTCGAGCTAAAAAATTTAAACTCCTGAAAAATTGCAGCCGAGTGGCATGGGTTCCAAGCGAGTCAAGGGCAAAGTTCTGGTGAGGTGCCCAGGCAAAAGTCTCCTTTAAGGTAGTACACCCCTAATACACTATCTCCACTTTGAAGAATATTCAAATAGGCTAGAATCACTGTCAAGTGTATTGAAACTGAGGAGGGTGGATTCAAACCCCAGAAGGGGCAACTTTTTTTCTTTCTTTTTTTTTTTCTTTTTACAGGGCTGCCAACAGCAAATTGCAAAATCAGCGGAAAATACGCCGGGGGTCAAGGGGGCTGCGCAAGCCCCCTTTGCAGGTCCAGGGCAGAGCCCTGGTGGGGGACCAGGGGGCAAAGCCCCCTGGAAGCTCCTGCATTCTGATGATTTGGTATGCCCTAAAATCAATTTCCTGGACTCTAAATTTGACAAATATCCGACATTTTGACGCATTTTGACAACAGACAAGAGTGACAATGTAAACTGTAATTTGATTGGTTATTCTTAAATAGAATACCGGAAAAGACTCGATATGACCAATGAGAAAAGCGCTTACAGACGTACCATAGGCGGCTAGCGTAACGATAAAAGCCGAAGTGTGCCGGTTTTTGGGTACTGTATAAAATATGACGAATGAATTTATTGTCTTTGTCGAATTTACATCGATCTCAAAAATGACCCAGGAGCTCACGAAATCCGCGGATTTCCGCGGATCCGCAGAAAATCGGCAGCCCTGTTTTTAACATTTTTTTATGAATCTCTCAGATCCCTAATAGAAGAAAAAAAAGTTTCATTTTAATTATATAATTATTGTAGGTATTTATTTGCTACATAATGCCTATTTTAATAGCAAATATGATACCAGATATTTTCAAAGTTTAATAAAATAAAAACTACACGGTAAAAGTATTTTATATTTTGCAAGACCAACCAATATACCTTTAAGAAAATTTAGGCAAACTTTGAAAACAGCCCCTGATTATGGTTATTTTTAGGGATATTTTGAATGAGGCTTTTTACATAGGGAAATGGTCAATTAAGTGTTTAGAGTGGGTGGGGTAGGGCTACGTTTTTATACATATTAAAAACATTTCGTTTAAAAACAATCATTTTGCTCATATAATTTATTACCTGAATGTCATTATTTGTTTCTTAACAATGAGCAATAGGAAAACATTTTCCCTCATGAGTTCCCTCATTTCTGAAAAACAAGAGGGCCATGATGGCCCTAGATCGCTCACCTGACTTATCAAACTCATCCAAACAATTACCTAGACAAGCATTCTGACCAAGTCTCATGACAGGTGAGTCAAAAATGTGACCACTACAGTGTTAACAAGGATTATCCATATTTGAGCAGTGCGACCTAGTTTTTTACCCAGGTGACACATATTCAAACTTGACCTAGAAATCATCAAAACAAACTTTCAAACCAATTTCCAGGATACTTGGATCAAAACAGTAGCAACTACAGTGTTAACAAGATTTTTCTTTTTTTAGCTCCGATGACCTAGTTTCACATGTGATTTCGAACTCCTCCAAGCAATTACCTAGACAAGCATCCTGACCAAGTTTGATGATAATTGAGTTGAAAATGTGACCACTAGAATGTTAGAATGAACAGAATATTTGGATCACAACAGTTAAGAGGGTTAACAAGATTTTTCTATTTTTAGCTCCTGTGACCTAGTTTTTCATCCGAGATGACCCATGTTCGAACTCATCCGAGCTATCACCTAGACAAGCATCTTGACCAAGTTTGATGATGATTGATGCAAAAATGTGACCGCTAGAGTGTTAACAAGGTTTTTCTATTTTTAGCTCCGGTGACCTACTTTTTCATCCGAGATGACCCATGTTCGAACTCATCCGAGCTATCAACTAGATAAGCATCCTGACCAAGTTTGATGATGATTGAGGCAAAAATGTGACCTCTAGAGTGTTAACATGGTTTTTCTATTTTTAGCTCCGGTGACCTAGTTTTTCATCCGAGATGACCCATGTTCGAACTCATCCGAGCTTTCACTTAGACAAGCATCTTGACCAAGTTTGATGATGACTGATGCAAAAATGTGACTGCTAGAGTGTTAACAAGGTTTTTCTATTTTTAGCTCCGGTGACCTACTTTTTCATCCGAGATGACCCATGTTCGAACTCATCCGAGCTATCAACTAGATAAGCATCCTGACCAAGTTTGATGATGATTGATGCAAAAATGTGACCGCTAGAGTGTTAACAAGGTTTTTCTATTTTTAGCTCCTGTGACCTACTTTTTCATCCGAGATGACCCATGTTCGAACTCATCCGAGCTATCACCTAGACAAACATCCTGACCAAGTTTGATGATGATTGATGCAAAAATGTGACCGCTAGAGTGTTAACAAGGTTTTTCTATTTTTAGCTCCGGTGACCTACTTTTTCATCCGAGATGACCCATGTTAGAACTCATCCGAGCTATCACCTAGACAAACATCCTGACCAAGTTTGATGATGATTGAGGCAAAAATGTGACCTCTAGAGTGTTAACAAGGTTTTTCTATTTTTAGCTCTTGTGACCTAGTTTCTCATCCGAGATGACCCATGTTCGAACTCATCCGAGCTATCAACTAGATAAGCATCCTGACCAAGTTTGATGATGATTGAGGCAAAATTGTGACCTCTAGAGTGTTAACATGGTTTTTCTATTTTTAGCTCTGGTGACCTAGTTTTTCATCCGAGATGACCCATGTTCGAACTCATCCGAGCTTTCACTTAGACAAGCATCTTGACCAAGTTTGATGATGACTGATGCAAAAATGTGACTGCTAGAGTGTTAACAAGGTTTTTCTATTTTTAGCTCCGGTGACCTACTTTTTCATCCGAGATGACCCATGTTCGAACTCATCCGAGCTATCAACTAGATAAGCATCCTGACCAAGTTTGATGATGATTGATGCAAAAATGTGACCGCTAGAGTGTTAACAAGGTTTTTCTATTTTTAGCTCCGGTGACCTACTTTTTCATCCGAGATGACCCATGTTTGAACTCATCCGAGCTATCACCTAGACAAACATCCTGACCAAGTTTGATGATGATTGATGCAAAAATGTGACCGCTAGAGTGTTAACAAGGTTTTTCTATTTTTAGCTCCGGTGACCTACTTTTTCATCCGAGATGACCCATGTTCGAACTCATCCGAGCTATCACCTAGACAAACATCCTGACCAAGTTTGATGATGATTGAGGCAAAAATGTGACCTCTAGAGTGTTAACAAGGTTTTTCTATTTTTAGCTCTTGTGACCTAGTTTCTCATCCGAGATGACCCATGTTCGAACTCATCCGAGCTATCAACTAGATAAGCATCCTGACCAAGTTTGATGATGATTGAGGCAAAAATGTGACCGCTAGAGTGTTAACAACTAAATGTGAACGGACGACGGACGGACGACGGACGGACGACGGACAATCATCGATCCTAAAAGCTCACCCTGAGCATGCTCAGGTGAGCTAAAAAGCTCTTCTAATGGCAAAGTTTTATTTCAGAAAAATGTCCATAACTCATTAACCACACGGTAAATTGTGTTTAAATTTTGCATACAGGTGACATTTAAGGCATATAACTGTCCTAAGTTGTCAATTTTACAGTTACTTATAGTGCCCATTAGGGGAATTCTACCTTAACCCTTTCCCTCATGAGCATATTGTGAAAAATGGCTGTTTTCATTGAAAAGCCTCCTGTTACAAGTTCAAACTGCTATGAAACTATGAAAAATGCTTCAATACTAATCAAACTTGGCACAGATGTTGACTGGACCATTGCCTTTGTAATGACATGCTCAGTCTTAAATTTCCTGTTACCAAGGCAAAGAGGGGACGTCTCAAAATTGCCAAAAATCACTATTTTGACTTTTTCAATCAAATTTATTTCAAAGTGCTGCAACTTCTCAATGGATTGAGATAGAGTCAAAGGCTTTTCAGCATTGGTTACACGTTACCTTATGATCAACCTGGGGTCATTTTTAGCCTCTCACAAGTTCAAAATTTTCTTGGCAAATAGGACATTTTTTCACTATTTGAGGCCTAAAAGAGGGAGGGGGGTGGAATGTGTGTTGTGTCACGTATATATGAAGTAAAGGGTTAACAAAAAATGATGAAGAACCTTGGAATTACCCAAAATCTAGTTTTCCATGTTAACATGTGGCCTTTCCCCTAATTTTGGTGAAAATTTGTTGTTTTGTAACATATTTATTTTTTTTAGTTAACCCTTTCCCTTATGAGCATATTGTGAAAAATGGCCGTTTTCATTGAAAAGCCTCCTGTTACAAGTTCAAACTGCTATGAAACTATGAAAAATGCTTCAATACTAATCAAACTTGGCACAAAAATTGACTGGACCATTGCCTTTGTAACAACATGCTCAGTCTTTAATTTCCTGTTACCATGGCAACGAGGGTATGTCTCAAAATTGCCAAAAATCACTATTTTGCATTGACTTTTTCAATCGAAATTGATTTCAAAGTGCTGCAACTTCTCAATGGATTGAGATAGAGTCAAAGGCTTTTCAACGTTGGTTAAATGTTACCTTATGATTGACCTGGGGTCATTTTTAACGCGAAAAAGTGCTCATTTTTTTAGCAACATTTCTCAAATGAAAACATGTGTTTGGGGCCCAAATAGGACATTTTTTCACTATTTGAGGCCTTAAAGAGGGAGGGGGTGGAAAGTGCGTTGTTTTGCGTATATATGAGGTAAAGGGTTAAGCTGTGAAAAATAACAAAAAAGATGACCTTAAAAAGCATCTGAAATACATTTATACAACTTTTCCTGCATTGGGTTTCTTTCCAAAGTGTCAGAGATTATTTTATTTGTTATGTTTTAATATATTTTTTTTTCACTATTAGGAGCTAGTGCTTTATTTTTTCTTTTTTTTCCCCCACAAATATAGTTTAAATATGTATTTTCAAGGTAGATATATCAATTAGATCTCAATCAAATTTTGCAGCATATCACCATCATCTTGCGCCACAAATTGCGAAATGAATAGTAAAGATAATTTGGGGAGTGATCAAAAAGGTTTCTTGTGTCCAGTAATCAGATCATACAGAATTGAAAAATAGAAACATTTTCAATGCTAGAAAATTAGTGAAGTCCATTTTATTCCAGAGAAAAAAATGAGGAGAAAAAAACAACATGTAATTCAAACATTTTTCTATATGGAAACCAAATTCAAGTACTTTTTGAGGCCATTGACAATATTTTTGTACCACCCAAGGTTAATTTCAAATCATGTAATGAGTTTTATCAAAATCTACCCATCAGTGTAGGAGACATCAGCTAAGGTTAACAACTTCTTTCTCTAACTCTATTAGTTATCTTATTCAGCAGAAAAAGGCTTTTTTAGCTATTTCTGTAGGGGACTGTCAAGTGATCATTCCTACGTTTTGTGTTTCATCTCAACTGACTACTTAACCAAATACCAGACAAATACCTACCACATTAACTCACTTGAGCGTAAGCATGCTCAATTTAGCTAAAAATATACATCATAAATGCCTATTGCTTTAAATCTATAAACACCACCACAAGTTTTTGATTAGGCAATTTGTTCAGACATTTCACATGTCACTACAATATCTCACCTATCACATGCTCCTGTAAATTAACTTTCCTCTGCTCACTCAGCAGTTTGGCCGCCTGGGAAATAAGCTCTGAACATAACGGAATCATTAGACTCAGGTGATTCTGTACCAACTCCATCACATCTACATACTAGAACAAATATGAGAAACATTCTAACAGTGGCTAGCCTCCAGTTTCATTCATAACTTTATGAAAATTAAGAAAGAGTTTCAATTTTAAACGTTGAAAACATTGTCAAGTGACCAAATAAAGTCATTGTTGAGTCACGCCATAAATACTGTAAATGTAATATAGCCACTTTGTAGCTTTACTGGTGAAGGAAGACCTCAAATACCCTTCTGTTCATTGTTTTAAGGCACTAACAGGAACCTGGGTAGAACCACAGACATTTCGTAAAATAGCTTGATAGCATGATAGTTATCAAAATTTCCAGTAAGATTAGAGGGGATCATGGTTTTAAGTCAAAAACTCCACTTGGCCCCACATGCACAACTGTATCAAAATGTGTAAACATTAGAAATCAGATACAAATACATGTATATTGATAAATATAATGAATTCAGTCATTTATTATAACCTGTATATAATAAATGAAGCATTTACATGGATTGCATATATTCGTAAAACAAAGATGTTGAAAAAGTATTCAAGTCTTCAAGGTAATCTTCATGGTAACTACATGTAATGACTGCAATGGAAATCAGGATTTATCTTTCATCCTTTTTTTGTGTTATCCTTACTATATTGACAACATGGTCTTAGTATTGTATACTTTATTTTGTTGTTCTGTATATTTTAAGATATTGCTATGTTTGTCATCCATGTACACAGTAATGTGAAACAAATCTATCAATCTATGAAAATTCAGAACAGTATATTCAACTTACAGATGTAGTAACATTGTCAGACTGCGTACAAAAAGCAAACAGATGTTTGTGTATAGAGGAGAGTAACTCATGTAGCTGGGGGCAACATGTCTCCTTAGATTCCCATACAATCTCCTTATCATTGTTCTTCTCAAGCTCATTCAAAGCAGATTCCTGTAAGAAAAAAAAAAGTAAAATGATTTCTTAAATCTTGTCACAGAAGAAACTACTGTATTTTATTAGTTATAAAGATTTTTTGACAGGTTATATGGCCTGATATAAATGGTTGTATATGTGACCTAAAATGCTAGACAAGGGTTATATTGCAAACAACCTTTTATGTATGGCCATATAACTGGTCAGGAATATCTACAACGTATTTATAATACAGCAAACTTCCTTTTTCAGAGAGAAAAAAAGTAAGAGATTTCTTAAAAAATTGACAGCAGCCATGTATATCAAACTATATAAACGTTAAGATCATCCAATGAAAAGTGGTGTTACATACCTGCAGTATTATATAATAAAATGACAAATAAAAAAGTTAACAAGATAAATTTGATTGCTCATAATGTCATTCTTTGTACCATTCTAGACAAATTGTTTGTAATAAGTCTTAAGAACCCTCAGTATAATTCATTTCAATTTTAATAGTAAAGAAAGGTGACTAGAGAAAACTAACAATTTATCATGTTCATGTTTTATAAATAACATACACAAATCAAAAATCTGAAACATTCTGATGTGATAGTAAATATATATTTCAACAAGACTTTATAACCAATTAAACTGTAAAACAAAAACATTATGACAATGATACTTACAGTTTCAAAGGCTAGATTTCTAAGAATATTTTTCATAAGTATTTCCGCTGTGTGTAGATCTGGAATAAACTTGACCGAGGGTAAATTACACTGACTTAGGCCCAGTAACACAGATATATGGCTGTTATTCTGTAGACTAGACAGAATCATGTTTAACTGCATTCTCTGCAAAACACAAGATACAATATATACTGTAAATATATGACTCTATGATATTTCCCCCCTTATTTTGCTATTGCAACCATTAGCCCCTTCTTGTTTTTAAAGGACAGGCATTTGTCTCCCCACAATGATTTATCTTGAATGTGCCACAACTGTTTTCTTTATATTAATGTCCCATCAAGTAGATTAAACATAATAAACAATTAATTAGCAGTTTCTTCTGTGATCTTAAACATATGCCATTCCGAACAAAAAAAGATTAAGTGATTAAAAAACCTAGGAAATTATAACATCAAGCTTTATTTTTTGCTCAAAATTCATTACAAATTTATATGGCTGACTACTAATTTCACATTTCTGAATCAGCCGTGAGAACCAAATGACTAACTTAATGTCCCAGATCATTTGTCACAGAGATTTTTGCCTTGACTGAGGTTTGAACCCGAGGTCCCTGATTTACAAAATCTGATGCTCTCCCTATTAATTTTAGCGTGCAGACTTGTTATATATTTGTAACATGTTACATATTTGTTACACAAAATGTTTTATCCATGTTAAACAAAAACCTAAGACCGTGTACACAATTGAGTCCTTCAATTAAAACCTGTACTAACCTGTCCTCTGGACAATACATTCCAGCACTGAGGGGACTGCGGTAACAAGGAATGTAATAATTCCATCCTATCCCCAAGACTTGGTAACAACATCTGTGCTCCAACTGACAGACACTCACATACCAGCTGTAAAAATATAAATTATATCAAACTTTCTTTAGATTGCAGCTAACTACAGACTTGAAATTCTAGTGTTTGCACTGCTGCCAGAAGATGTAATCATGCATCCTTTAGGTTTAAGTTGAGCCATATGCACTAAATGACATCAGTCAATCATATTAATGAACTATTTGCATGCTTAAGATAACATCATTCTATTGTCCTGAATGAAATTGTAAACCTATCTAGTACTATAAAAAAGATAATGCTATTTTTCATAAAAAAGCTATTAACAGATTAATAGATTTACAGACACATACTTTGTTGCAAAGTTCTGAAATTTTAGACAGAAATTCACTAAATCTTGGTTTGAAAAGATCAATTTTGAAGTTATGAAATTATGGTGACATCTTTTTCTGATCCACAAAAAGTTACAAATAAGATAACATGATCACCTGCTGAATTGAATCTGGTGCCTTCATGTCAATCAGTTTAAATAAGAGATTCCTCAGAGGTTTGGCCTGGTCACCGAGCAAGTTTCTAGAGCAGCCTGCATTCTGTGCCAGAGACAAATGTATACACAGCACCTTCAGACAAAGCAGTACAAAATACTGGTGTTCACTAAAATAAAAACGAAATACGAGTTCAGTAACAATTTCTGTATAAGTGGTGACAATATAAAACATATATTTGAATAAGACCATCCATGGATACTTTACAGAGAATAACCTAACATTTGTAACCTTCTTCCTGAAATTACTAAAGTGCAATTCCCATACTCATAGCAGAACAGATCAGTCATAGAAAAAAAAAGAGACTCCGAGATTGTTACTCCGTTTATGTAAGTCTGTGCAAAATAAAATTTCATAATCATCACTAGCTATGTTTTTGCAGAATAATTACTCTTATTGTGAAAAATGACCCAAAAGGGACTGAAAATAGCACAAACATATGATTTTCAATGTATTTCCGAGGATATTCCTTATCTTTTATATATATTTCTGTTTGAAGTGCCTCTGATACTCTGATGAAGATAATTGAGATCAACCAACAGATAGAGCAAATTATATTATGTAAAAACAATAAACCACAATTCGCCAAAGAAGACGCTTAATAATGAATGTCTTCATATGGTGTAAAATATTACTTAAGTTACCTTGGAGTTTGGAAAGGCATGGGGGCCAGTTCAATATCAAAGCTATGACAATATCTCTCTAGAAACTGACGTAGAATGTAGAATGTCTCCTCCTGTATGTCCACACAGAATGGTCTATGTAAGGACATCAGAGGTCTGAAATATAAATATATGTATATACAAACTAAACATATCAACATAGTTACACAGATACCAAGTGGTCTGTGATATATGTATTAAGTGATATTATACATAAAAAGATATACAGTAGAACTTCTATGAGTCGAACTTCGATTAGTCGATTTTCTCGATGTGTCGAAGAAAAATGAAAGTCCCGATTTTTTCCCCTATATATACCTTATAGAAACCTATTTATGAGTCGAGATTTTATGTGTCGAATTTTTCGATGTGTCGAAGTTTTTTCGTTGTCCATATAAAGTAAATCTAGTGCAATTTACCACAAATAAGTCGAAGTCGTTCGATAATTTTGACACCTTCGATCTCGAGATATTTTTCGCACCTTAGCTGGCTGCGAAGACGATTTCCAATCAACTTGTGTGACAGGTGTTAATTACACAGCCGTGTGTTCAAACAGCCTTGTTTGCGATAAAATGTGTGATAAAATGCTTTAATCGTTTCTATTTTAATTGCCGTAGTGGTAATTGACAGTAAACAGTAAGAACTACTTTCATTTGAAAACGGTCAAAACATCGGTGACCCGGTGTCGCGTGAGAATTACACGCGAAATATTTATTATAAGCTGATTTAGTTATCGCCCTTTCGTATTGTTACGCCTTTTGTAACTCTATTGTATACGTTAACGGGTAGTCCAAATAATTAGCCGTAAAAAAAGTTATTTAACATTCTATATTTATCATTGTACAATGTAAAATATCAGATTAATGATGGAAAAACATGAAATAGGTTTCGTTATAGATATTATAATTAGAAGTAGTCACGGGTCGAAATTTTATCATGGAATTGAGAGAAATTCATGAGTCGAAGTCCCGATGTGTCAAAGTTTTTACGCAAGTCCCTTCAACTTCGACTTACCGAAGTTCTACTGTATTTAAGTATTTAAGAAAATTGTTACAACTTATTACATTGTACATAGAAGGTTGTTTAATTCATAGCATTCAGTATCAGTTTTTATTAGTATTTCTATCATAGACTGGTGTCTTGAAATTGGTACCAATACCTTTTTATGTTTTCCCATAATTATATTAGTGCCAACTTCAAAGCAAGAATTAATTAGATAAGTATTGAAATTGTTCAAAATATACTCATCAGCAAAACCTATCATCAAGAACTGAAATGCATATCTGAGACCTACTGGCCTAACACTCTGATTCTTTGTTAAGAGGGTCAGCCTTCACAGATTTCTTATGTGAGCAAATGACATGAGTACCTATTTTCAAAGATATCACATTTAAAGTAGTTTTACTTAACCTTCAATCAAACCTTAATAATACTCATTTATTTATATCCATGCACTCTACTCCACTAACAAATACCATTACTATGATAAGCCATCTGAAGAAATAACCCTAGACTTTGAAAGATGTTGCAATTTTTCACCCATGCACAGACTCAATAAAACCCAGCCTGCAATTTTCATGTAATTTTGTTGCGATTAATGTTTCCGAGGATCACGCTTTATCCAGATTTGTGTATCACACACACTCGCACACACACACACACACAAATACCTGTCGGATGGTATTGCTGTCCATGCTATACTATGTGAAGTTCCAGCTGAGATCTGATGTATTGGTGCTTTACCGATGTTACCAGTCACTTTCTTAGGCCGTGTTATAGGACTCTGTGAGTGACCCTGACCGCACTGACCCATGGCATTGTTACCCCATGCATAAACTACATTATCTGTCAGAATGCAATGATAATGAGAAGATTTAAACTTTGTCTTAAAAGTATCTATAACTAAAAACTCAATAATAAACTGAATTATATTTAAACAATTTAAATCTAGTGTGAAATGCTTCTACCAAAACTGTTCACAGAATTAATAGACAATATGATGCTGGGTGAGTAGGACAGCCCAAATATACTTGAAAATGCTATGCTAAAAATGTTAACATTAAAATACCCACCATGAGTGAGAGCAAGGCAATGATTGTCTCCACACACAACATCCACCAATCGTATTGAGTTAAAGTCTTCCAGTAGGCGGGGTTTGAGGGCTGTGGCATCAGGAGAGCCACACCCAATCACAGAACCACATCCCCATGCATACAGCTGAAAATATAAAACTGAATTTCCAAATAGGAAAAAACATGAAAACACTTATATGTAGATTTCAAATATTTAATGCCTGTACCCTTACAAAGAGTTACAAAAATTTATGTTCAAGAATTGATTATAGAATTAAAAGAGCTGACATCACTTTAAACTCTCTTACAAAATTGCCTCTTTAAAGAAGCAAAAAAAAACTTTACAAAAAATCAGCTTAACAAGAACAAGCTAGACACATAAAAAGAATCAAAGAGCCATCTCAAAGTCAAAATTTTGTACAGCGAAATAAACTGCATGATATGTGGTATTTATTATATTACCTGACCAGTGGTTGTAAGTGCCAGAGAAAAATGACAGCCACATACAATTTTTCTGATAGTAACACCTGCTAAACTGTCAATGATCTTTGGTTTATATTGTCTGCATGTATCCCCATGGCCCAATTTCCCTGCAATATTTAACAGAACTACCTTATATAGTATTCAGGTTGACAGCAAACAGTTTGTTTAATAATGAAGTACAAAAATTAGGGATGTCTTAACTTTTTCAAATTTTGTGGAAGATTGTTTTTCAGTTTGTTTTTCTGGTTTCTTAACATATTTTAACACATTTTTGATCATTATTCAAGAGTCAATCCACCTTACTGATTTTTCTGGATAACTAACCAGCAGTCTGCACAAAAAACTTTTTTATGGTCATAGACATTCGGGCTTTGTCCATCAAAATATCATATAGCCCGAACCAATTTTAACTAGCCCGAAAATTCTAACAAAAGTTGTGGCCAGGTTTTTTAAATTTACTTAAATCTGGAGAAAATAATGCAAAGTGATATCACTTGATTAACATTTATTTCTGATATTCTTAGACAGGGTGTACAGTAGACTGAAACTCAAGGGTCAAATGATTTCATTTAGCTTATGGCATTGTAGCTTACTTGGAAAAAAAATAATATGTGTATCCATAAATACAACTGGTGTAAATGATTTTGTTTATAAATTATTTCAGAAAATTTCGTACCAATACCTTGAAAAAAATCAACATTTCCCTCAGTGATTGTGTATGTAATTTTCGGATCTCAAAACATTGCTAGACTGTTGGACTACACTCCCTACATTTAATGCTAGCCAGACTGGGGCTCGGGCTTTGCCTATTTTTCGCAGACTGAACCAGTAACTACCAATTTCCATATAAGTGACTTTTAATCCCACATAATTTCTGAATCAGCAGTGAGAGACAAATGACCATTAGAGTCATTGTCCAAGATAACTTGTCATAGAAACTTCGCCACACCCCAGAATCAAACCAGCAACCCAACAATTATTAATCTGATACTGTCCCTATTAAACTAAGCAATGGACAGATTGTTTTTAACTTAAGTCATACATGCCATAATTTTGGACAGCTTCCGGGACACTTTTCATCGCGGCAATAATGGATGTGTAGGCAGTTGTGGAAAAGGAGGGGTGGAAAAGGGGGTTGGGGTGGGTGGTTGGGGGGGGGGGGGGGGGGGGTGGTGGTTGTCAATCGTATAACGTTATTAAATTAGGACGACTTTCTCCTGAATTTTAATGATAAACAGTTAACTTACTAGTTTTATAAGTAGTCTTTTAGGTCGACATATTTATCATTTTATAGTATTTCTTTATTTCATTTATTATTCCCTAAAAGCAAGTAAGTTGTAAGTTATAAACCCGGTGAATGGGCGCAGCCATGTTGTTCACCCGTTATATCTTAAAGTCGTGATAATTACTACATGTCACGTAATGCAATTCTTCCAGTCATAAAAACAAACACAGCAAGGTGATTTATTTGACACCTTTAATTTTTTATTTGATAGATATATTTACATTGTTTGTAATAATTAGACTTTCGGCAAGTTAGCGATTGATCTAAAAATTAATGATTATCGGGGATTAACGATAATTGTTAAGGGCCGTAAACCATTAATTAACCCGACCATTAAACGCTGCCGAATTCAACAGAGAATGTTAATTGCCGATGCATGAAGAAAGCTATTGCCGAGGGGAATCGACAGTCGATAATTGGGGGGCTGTATATTGTAAACTTGTAAGTGTCAACGTTCCTGTGTATTATGTGTACCAGGTCAGAATATGTTTTACGATCGAGAGGTGAAATGTGCGAGATTTGATTTAAGAAAATTTATGAAAATTTTGCAAAATATCATGATTTTTTTTTCCGGGATCAAATCGATGCCCGGGACATCTCCGGGACAGACATCCGATTTCCGGGACAATCCCGGGCATCCGGGACGTTATGGCATGTATGCTTAAGTATTAAACCAAATACACATAAATGAAACTCTAAATTATTGCTAAATAACAAACATGTGTACAGATTTACAGACATCTGGGAAAAAATCATTTTGTTAAACATGGTCCATAGTAAAATAACATCAATTATTTCTATATAGAAAGTTTATATCAAGTTGTTTTTTGTGTGCAAATAATTGGGGGTTAATTAGTTCTATTAATAGCACCGCTATGTTCTGTTATCATTAATTAATATTTCTTTCTGTATAAGGAAGCTTTCTTTTTTTTTTATGAGAAAAATTAAAGAAAAATTTCATACCACTATCCCCACTGCCAAAAGACCAGACAGTTTTTCCATCTCTGGCCACAACAATGGTATGTGAACTTCCACAAGAGACCTGGGATATGAGAGGGAGATCCTTCACTCTAGTTGGTAGATTCTTGCTGCTACTGTCACCATGTCCTATATCAATGTAACATAGCATCATTACATACAGGATATTAGTTTGTTTATGGATCATATCTCACTTAGAAATTCTAAAAAAAATATTTCTACAATGCAATGCCAAAGCGAAAATATAAAAAAAAATTCTGACTTTATTCTGTTTTCATATTTACTGGAATTTTTGTTTTGTTTTTTGATGTTGTTTTTTTACATATCATACATCATAGTTTTTTAATTAAAACTAGTCAAACATAACCAAAAATGGCTTAAAATGATGCTAGTTTATATGACTTACCATCATGTCATTACAATTTTTATCTGTTGATAGTTGTGCAATCTACATTGTACTTGCATCAACTTTTAATATATAAAATGGTAACCAAAGCTCTATACAGTCAGGACTCAATACATCGAAATCCATTATACTGACAAATTCAAATAACGACAGTGAATTAGTGGGAACCATTTTTTTTAACGTTATTATAATCCTTTATAACGGAAAATTCGTATTCCGACTCCGACACAATAAAATTGGAAACCAAACGTGTTTTTTTCTATACAATCATTACCCGTTAAACTGACACTTTGTCAGTCAAGCGCGCGTATCATAGAGTCGTGAATAAAAGCTGCAAGGTGTAATAAGAGGTATTTAAGCTTGGTCAGTTGATTGTTACACCTTATTACAATACCAATGTGTTGTTGTCAGCTGAATTTTGTTACACTTGCCAACTTGTGACTTTTTTTATTAAAATCTCAAGCTGTACGTCAACTGACTATTTAACTTTTGAACAAAAAAACTAGATCATTTCATATAAAGAAAGTCCTATCATTGTGTGTGCTTCTTATGATATAAATTTTTATCATTTTCATATCGCATATCAATCTTTAACTATTTTAGTTGTTATTATTTTAATTAAGTTGTAGTTTTATGTTATGATATGTAATGTGTATAATAAAGTTAACACATAAACACAAAAATCTATTTCATAACAGATGTTAATTATAGATCTAAATTACATAATGTTCAGATACCAGTGAATAAGCATATCATTACATGATGAATGATGAAATTGACTATACTGACATATTCAATATACTGACATATCCTATGGGAACCAACAGTGTCGTTGTAATGAGTCCTGACTGTACTTAAAAAACTTTCCTTACCTAATCTACCATAATCCCCTTCTCCCCAGGTGTAAAGTTCTCCTTCTTGTGTTACAGCAGCACTGTGCCGGAATCCAGCCGAAACTTGAACTACAACCTTTAAAGAGAAATATTTTTTAACTTAAATTAGTCAAACAGGTAAACTGGCAACATTTTAGCTTTCTCTACAGAAAGACACCAGGTGCTCCTCTATGCATCCTTTCCCAAAAAGATAGAAGCATCAATCTTCTGCAAGCAAGCTGAATAATTTCCTTGTATGAAGGACTGCAAATTTTTATCTTTATCCAAACAAAAACTTAACAGCCTTTTAAATGACATTTACCGTCACTTGACTGAAATAAGAAAAAGTTTAACATGGACATAGAACATGGGTGAACCACCATACTTTATTGTTTTGTCAGTTTAAGGATGAACAGTGAAACAGCAGCACAGCTGGAGGACAAACAAGGATGTCAACAAGAGCTGTCGGTAGGACAGCAACGCTCGACTATTCTTAGTGCTTGATAGTAAAAAAAAATGCTTGATAGAGTTACCTCCTCCTGTTTACAGGTTGGGGTCATGATGGTGAACAAGTGTGCAAAGTTTCAAAGCCATATGTCAATGGACTTTGAAAATATTTGAACTATTACAAAAACTTTAACGTAAATTCTAAGTCGAAAAAGGGGCATAATTCTGTCAAAATGCTTGATAGAGTTACCTCCTCCTGTCTACAGGTTGGGGTCATGATGTTGAACAAGTGTGCAAAGTTTCAAAGCCATATGTCTATGGACTTTGAAAATATTTGAACTATTACAAAAACTTTAACATAAGTAGTTACGCCGACGCCGACGCGGAGGCCGACGCTCGGGTGACTGCAATAGCTCTACTTATTCTTATCGAATAGTCGAGCTAATAAAAAAATTTAATCACAAGATTTGAAGATATGCAATTATTTTTCCATATTTTTTGAAGAAATGTTTGGGTAATACTTACAATGCCAGAGAGACCTGTTATCTGCTTTGGAAATTTTTGAGTAGAGTTGTTGCCATGACCAAGCTTGCCATAGTCCCCTATGTGAAAAAGAAATTATCTTTGCTAGTTAAAAATCCACATGAAGTATATGTGTGCTAAAATATGTACTTTTGTAGCCATACAAATTTACATATATATTTATGTTATCATTCAGAATTTTGTGTAAGTACACATAATGGTAATTCATTCTACATTTTCTGTAAATTACACCCAATGATAATTCATTTTACATTCCCTGCAAGTGACATCCAATGGTTATATACTCTACATTTCCCTGAAAGTTACACTCAATTTTCTATATGTATCTATACATAAATACATTTGTAATACAATTTGACGAAATAATGTATTGAAACAGCCACACCTCAATTACTCTAATTATCATCATTCCTACTTCACTAAATAATTAAGATCCTAATGCAAAACTTAAAGCTGTATTTACCATCACCCCAACTGAAAACTTCTCCATTTCTTGATAAAGCTAGAGTATGACCATCAGAGCCTTTTGAGGAGGACACAGCCTTCATGCCACGATCTTTAGGAAATGTTAATTTCTTTGGAACAGATTGGTTTGATGAATCTCCTAGTCCAAGTCTACCATAACTGCCTTTTCCACATGCATTTACATGACCATCTTTTGTTATTAAGAAAGTGCAAAACTGACCGGCTTCAACCTATAACAATATACATGTACATCCAAATAATTCATAACAAAATATATAGGGTAATCAATATCAAGCATGTATTACTAAATCATTAAATAGAAAAGGTTTTCCCTCTTAAAGCAATTGAAAACTTTTACAACTCATCCAACCCTCCTGAAAGAGTATCTTGTGACCAGACGTCTTTGAACTGTACGGTTCTGCCTTCTGCAGGTTTGGAGCAATGAGCAATTTATGTAAGAAACTTTGTTTCAATTTGTTGGTTTTACAGCGCACAAAAGCAATTAAGGCAATATGGCATTTCGAACGTCTGGTGTTACAAACTTAAAGCCACATCAGGGGTCAAAACAACCTTACTTGCAGCTACTGGAGCTAAGGAATGCATAGACTCAAGTAATTCAAACCCATTAGGAATAGAAATGTATGCCCTACTGTACTTAAAAATCAAAACAAAGTTTCTTCACCAGGGAACAAAAAAGAGCTTCTTTTCTTTTAAATTTCTGGGTTACAGTAAGCTTTGTTCTGATTCTGAAGAGGTTAGTGCTAAATACAAGCAATTTTCCTTTCTTTAAATGATAAATATAAACACATACGGACAGTAATAGGTCCTCTCCAGTGATATAGTTTAAAACATACCTGGGGACTAAAACATACCTGGGGACAATCCCTGAAGGATGCAGAGAGTTTTGGGGTCAGAATTTTCTCTTGGCTACCCTCAGCCAGCTGATGAGTGCTGTTACTTCCCCAGATATACACATCACAGGTATCAAGAACTGAACTAGATGTGGAGGTAGAGCTAGTTGAGATCAATGAAGTGTAGCTTGACCCACTTGTTGGCACACTCTGTTCACTGGGTTTTGTCAAAGGTATATGTAGGTTGGAAAGACTAAAATCTTCGGCTAAATGGTATAGCTTTAATTAAGTAAACAAAAACATTTAGTAATTATTGATGATGAATGAGAAACAGCTCTTAAGAGTATTTTCAAGATGATGAATACAGGCTATGGTTTCTAGTTTTTGTTGTTGAGTTATTCACTTAAGTTAAGTCTAAATTTTCCTCAGTATTTAACACTTGGTACAACACGTTTTGCATGACAATAAAAATAACAAATCTGTCTAATTCAATAAAACTCTAATTGCTTTTTACGTAACAGATAGTTTCGTTTAATGTGACAATTACTTGTATACAACAGCTTGAAGTGGACAGGTCAAATATTAAGGTAAATGACATGTAATATATCACAGAAATACTAAGAAAAGCACAAAATTAAGATAATTTCCTGCAAACATTGTTCTACATAAATACTGATATAGAGAACAAAATACTCATATCAACAACAAATGTAAACTTCGTCTTAAATTCATAATCCTATATCCTCCCAATTTATCATCTCTGCTGAATTCGTCATTAAATTCTTGTTTTCCCAAATGGAGTTTTTTAAAACTTCACAAGCAACTCATAAACTATGACTTTTGAAAAACTATGACTAAAATCTTCTTATATTTGTAATACTACAAAAAGTGCAAATAACATATATCTATATAATAATTATAATCTTACAGATTTCTATTTTGAATTTAAAAAGAATATATCCTACATTCTAATTTCAAGATCTCTTTTCTTGACAAAACAGAATTATAAATTATCATGTTTCTAACCTGTTCCAAAAGACATACAGCAGCATGATATGAAGGGACATTCCCTTCTTCATCTGTTTTTGGGCAGTGATCACTTGACAGCTTCAAGTCAGGAAAACCCTAGAAAATATCAAAGCTTCAAAATATATTTCAAAATGCTCTCAAATTCCTATTCCAAAAGCAGTTGATACAACAGTTTCACCTAGCAACAAAATGTATATTGAATAATATTACTCATGAAACAACTGTTAATTTAAATATGGTTTTCCATCTCAAAGTACTCATATACTAGATAAAACATAACATTGATATCAATTTGCCACAAGGATCTTCATTAAAAGTCTTGATCTTCTCATATATGATTCTTGAATATTATTGAATTCTTTTTAACCATGCGTTATCATGGTGAGGAAATCTTGGTTATGTTAAATTTGTAACTTAACACTAAAATTGCAAGCATCTATCCCAAAGTTAAAAAATAAATAAAATTCCTAGTTAGCAATGAAGCATGTTATATAAACTTACAGCAGATTTCATCATCTGACTGACAACATCTTTAAATAAATGCCATGATATTGTATTCTCTGCAACTCCACCCTCTTCCTTCTGAGTCATGCTTCTGGGGAGTGTCATCATTGCAAGCTCAACCCACTCAAGAAGACATTTCAAAGATCCTCTCTGACTGGCTAGCGATAACATAAGTTCTGAGGACAGTTGGCGACCCTGCTTGTCTGCACCAGACGCCGAATTGAATACAGTTTTCAGGAAACATGCTGTTTGATTTAAAGATTTTACTCCAAGACTTGTTAACTTGGATTCATTTGCAAGTGACAGTGGTGGAAGAGCAACAACTATGTCTAATGCTGTTGTCAAGACATCATTACAAAGACTGGATGCACCATACATGGATGACAACTGCCAATTCTGCCGCAGCAACGAAAACAACAGTCCAAGACCTGTCTGAACACCAATCTCAACAAGAGCTGAATTTCCACTTTGTGATTTCTCATCGCTCTGATTTAAACCTGGTGGCTTAGATTCACCTACTAAATTCAAATCTCCAGTAATATTAGACTGTGTATGACAAGTTTTTACTGTTGCATGATAAATCCTTTGCAAAATCGCTATTCTTTTTTGCAGATTTTGAGCAAATGGCGAACTTTTCACAACAATCTCTGCTAGAGCTGACTGACTTGCTATCAATGCATCAATAAGATGCTCTTGTTCCTCTGCAGTTGGCGCATCTGCCTCAAAGTCAGGAATGTTTGGGCCTTTCAGATGTATAGTATGTGGGATCTGAACACATATTTCTTTTGTTGTTACAAGTTTTGAATAAAGAGATTCCTGCTCACTTGAATTTGCAATACTTTCACAATTTTCAGAAACCCACTTGGAATTCAAATGATCTGAAAAATTGAACTTGACTTTACGCTCATTACTCATCCTGAAATAGAACAATTACCCAATAATTAAGCACTTTTATCATAATAAACGACATCTCTTTTCACCAAAGAGTATGCAAATAACCTTGGTTAATGATTTAGACTAGATTATCTATATGAAAAGTTCAACATCTTTTAGTGCAAAAATTCTTTCAAAATGGGGTTTTCCTGAGGTTGATAATGCCAATTATAAGCCCCAAATATTAATAGATTATATTCATTAATGCTGTACAAAGGTAAAGTCTAAGTATGTTCGTTCACTCTTGATACAATATTAACTTTATCTGTTTAAAATGCATGAAAAGGAACAAATAAAAAAGTATCCAAAATTCGGTTTTATCCGAATACTTGTCAGAATGAATTGAAAAACTTCAATTTCAAAATTTTGAATCACCTGTACAAGCGTTAAATTTCGTATGCGAAGTACTGAATGGTGCCATGGAAATAAAATAGTTTTGAAAATTTCATAAAATTGTATCTAAGCTAACTGTGACAGTAAAAAATTCGTCTGCAGAATAACAATCTTAAAGATCTTCTTGATTTATGTTGCAAAAATAACATTGTTTCATCGATCAAAGAGGTGAAGTCCATACACTTTACTAAAACAAATTGAAAATCGTTTAATTATTAACATGTTTGCAAATTTGTTGATAAAAATGTTGTTTTTGTTAGATTGCTTTTTTTATTTTATTGACATTAACATACATTGACAGTTTTATCTTTTTAATTACATTTATGTCCCTGGTTTTGTGGAGGATTTCTACCAAAAAGTGCTTATTTTGTCATTGTAAACTGATGATCTATCAAGGTATCACAAACATGTTAAGTCTGTTACAGCTGCATTCCTTTATAAAAAAAACAGAAGGATTGATACCAGGCTATTAATTTTCTACAAGATTGTTGATGGACTGATTCGTTGCCTCCTTATATTATACCTCCTACCTTGCTCATTAGACACATGCATCCCTTTCTTGTAGACACATACAATATATGTACACTGTACTCCATATTTATCTACTTTCATTTCACCCAGCAACCATTATACTTTGGAATTCTCTACTGGCCAACGTTGTACCAGCCACTCCCCTAGATCAGTTTAAGAGTTTTAAGAGTACACGCTGTTTTAAGTTTTAACTGTATATTTCATCTTTTTAAATCAACTCGTTTTAAATTTCTCACAAATACATTTTGTATTACTTTATTTTCTCCCTTTGATTACTTGCACAGTCACGCATAGAGATAGATAGACATAATTATGTGCAGATGATTATATATATATAGATTGTTCATAATAAAGGAAAACAGTAGACAATTATAACTTTTACCAGAATGCAAAAATTCTGGAATAGCTGGGACATAAACGGATATCCCAAAGAATAGGGAGATCTGCCGCTCGAGAGTGAAAACCAACAAGAACAAATGCATTCATGAAAATAACAGACTTGGTTTCTTTGAGATTGGTTTAATAATGTGGTGTAAGTACCATGCGGCCACGAGCTTACTATAAATTTGCAAAATTTATAATTGTAGACCTGTATGAATGTAAAAATACAACAATTAATTTGTAATCAGTTTTATTTACATGAACATCTACATCTACATTATACTGCTTCAAAATCGTTAATGATTACACTAAGCAGGTGCGTTGTCTGGGAATAGCTGTTGAAAACAAATGTGTTAAATGCAAATTTATAGGTACAAGATAATAGCAAGTTAAAAAGAGAACTACAATGTACAAGACTGAGATAAAAAGTTAAAAGCAAAGGTGACTTAGAACTAGCTGGTAAAAAGGATGCAGCTGCAGCTTGGAAGGACACGGGAAGGCCATTTCACAGACGAATACTTCTGGGGAAAATGAATAGGAGTGGTATTACATGTCCTTGAGTATGGTATTAGGTAGTTCAGGTTTCTAGTGGGTGTCAGAAGGTGATGGTCGACCCTCATTCGATTTTGTAGAGTATGATAACAGAGCTGATGTTGCGCATCTGCTCTAGAATTTGCCAATTTAGATCACTAAACATTTTAAATACACTGCTGGTGTAATTGTAGTCGCTGTATACATATCTGGTAGCTGGCCTTCGAACTTGTTCTATTTTGTATACCAGATATTTTTGCCAAGGATGCAAAACCGTGGAACAGTATTCTAACTTGGGGCCGTACATGAGTTTCGTAGGCAGTTGTTTCTTTAACCTATTTGTTGGAAGTTTTAACATTTCTTTTTATAAATCTGAGTGAATTGTTTGCTTTTGCTTTTATGTTTTTAATGATTGGTCCAAGATAAGTCTTTACTAATTTTTACACCTAAATATTTTGCAGCCTCGGTGGATGTTATAATAGTTGTTGACCATGTAAATTATAAGGGAATGTTATTGGATGTTTCTTGCGGCTGATACTAAGGACTTCACATTTTTCCTGGATTTTAAATTCCATGGAACAATCAGATTCCCAGTTTTCAAGCCTGTTGAGACCTTTTGGAGGGTTTGAACGTTGCCATTGCCTTGTTGATCTTCATTCTTGTTTGTTTGTGCATCTTGCAGTTGGGTTGATTTGATTGTTAGATATACTATTGTATTGCAACTGAAACATCAATAGAATAGAAGAATTTAATTGGATTTTTTTAATTATCCGCTGTCATGTAATGACCATGTAATAGAGAAAGTCTACCCAACGTGCAACAGCGATTTTAAAAAAGGAAGGGCTTCCCAACATAGGAAGCTATATATCGTCAGTTGGTTTTTCTAATCAAGTGTATCGAATGTCTCCCGTTATATCCGTATTTTATTTATTTTTTTAATCACGAAAAAATAATATACATTTATTTCGTTTGAAATTGAAATTGCTTATCATTATTCATATCAGTTATTATTCATATGGTTATATTTGTTTCGTTTATATTTTCATTTTTTAATATTCGAAGCTGAGAAACAATACAATTTTGCTAGCTCTACACAACAAAATGGTAAGAATGAGAAATCAAAAATAATTGATCGTGATTTTACCTAAGATTTATAGGTAGCTTTAACATTTTGGTACCAGAGTAAAGTCAGAATTAATAATAATATTACTTCCATTCATATCAAATCAGTTCGCGATATGACAATGAAGAAATATCTATGCTAATACCTGCCGGCCGGCTCTGTGTCATGTGTAATTATGTGGGTGGGGTAATCATGATGCATTGTAATTAGAGTCAAATCGTTCTTAACCACAACCTAGCTCATGTTAAATCAGTCCACGAATATTTTAGCCAATTTAAAAGGTCCTATCTGAACAAGTGTGAAAACCAACACGTTTTAGGTGTGCATGGGAATTATAAATTAAAGAAATGCCCAAAGTTGGTTAATCAATTAAATGCAGGTACGTTTATATACCTGGCTAATGCAGGCCAATAAATCTGTAAGACTGGGTCTAAAGTATTTTCGTTAAGTCAGTGTGGCCCCAAAATAAGTCTGGATATGTTTATAATTTCATTTTTCTTTTCAATTGTTTCCTTGTGGGCTAGATTAAATACATGTAACACATTGTCATTGCAAATAAATAAGCGATTGCTCTTTGGGCTGACACAAAAGCTGAATTTAATTTCAAAAATATGAATAATTGTGTGAAATTTAAATTATCAGAACTGAATTTATTAGATGGAATTTATCACAGTATGACAATATTGAACATTTATTTTAAAGACATTGTATTCATCATTTTACAAATACACCGATTTACAGTTTCCGAACTAGCAGACAACAGGCTATTCTTAACAGTAGAATTGCAAGTAAAGATAACCGGTTGCGTATCTCACTGTATCACAGATATATAACAACGGATAGGAAACTCTGAAAATAGACCAGAGTCCGATTCAGACCCACAATCCTTTGCGCGCTTCGGTGATAATTGGGCTTTACCACTAGTAAGGCCCCCACTGTTACACGTTTAAACGGATTCGTTTTGATTTTCATTTGTAAACGTTTACGATATTTTTTACCGTTTAATCAAAATGACCATATAATTCTATTGTCTTACAAAATAAATATCTTAATCATTGCCTGTAATCATGAATTCTATCAATTCTCATTAATTTATTCCAAAGTAAAAAATGGAAAATGGGTGTTTACAAGTCCCTTCAGACAACATACCGTGCATTAATCACTCGTGACATAATACATTTTTGTAAAGTTGTTTTTCCTTTGATCTATCAAATGAGCAAAATGGGGATACAATGCAGAAAACGTGTGCGGACTCAATCGTGATGAGCCTTGAACATTATTTATTTGTACATGTATTAAAAATAGAAAGTAAGTCAGAAATTGGTGACTCGAATACATGGTGTAGTATAGTACAAAGAAATACCACCGTTTAAATGGCATCTTTTCGGTTTTTAACAATCATGTAAACGTTTACAAAAAATTGTAAACGTGGGAGCCTTACGCGCTAGTCTCCAATTTTTATGCTATCGTTTAACTTCGGCGATATCCGTGAATTATTGCTTAGGCCACATTTAAAAAAGTCTTTGTTTGCTGTCTCCCGACCCTACTTTTTAGAGTTGGGTAGGTAGGTAGGGATTTTTTTTTTTTTTTTTTGGAAATACATACATGTTTTTGGTTTGATTCTGTTTGTTGGAAAAAACGGTTTAATAAAAATGCGAATAAAAATTTTTAAAATTGATATATCTTACTTTTTATTTCAGTTTGTATATCTTTCAATTAGTCAATACAAGAAGTATAGTTCTTTTTAATAAAAATACATGTAACAAAAGCAAAATTTCAAACATTCACCCAACATGTGAGAGGATGACTAAAACACACAAATATACTCAAATATATTATGCAAAATAACTACTGAACAACAAAAGGCATCATTATACATCAACAGTTTAAAGTCTGCTTACATTTTATTTTCACTGAAATGAATAGTTAGTAACACAACCAGAAAAACAACTTCAAACACTAAGCAACTTCAGACAAGTAAACAGTTAAGCCACAGTATACCAACAAAATTTAGGTTCACAGTATTCATTTTTTATAGGACATCTATGGGGAATGTCTTTCTTGTGGACATTGATGCATTGCTCATAAACTGGAAGTACAATCCTAAACTTTGTTAACAGTTCTGGATTTCTCTGTGCTTCTGGCTCATCACAATGGGCACAAATATCTGGTCGTCCAATGTTGGAGGCACAGTAAGGGAACTCCACGTGAGATTGGCATGACATCTGCAGTCATACAAACACTCTCCCTTGCAGAGCATCTCCTATGAAAACAGACAGAAGGCTAGACTTTATGCAATACAGATTTTGCCAAAAATGCAATTATTTTAACTTTTTTAATTATACAAACACCATGGGAAATATGTAAGAAAGAATAAAATCAGGTTTCTACTTTCAGTTGATTATGTAAAAACATTTTGACATCACTATTTCAAGAAAATAAGCACAACAATGTGCAATACCAATACTAACCATCAACTGTAATGACTGAAACACAGTTGTAATCAAATTTCTCAAGGTTGTGTTTTAGAGATCATGTTTCCCTGTCAATTTATTCTTGGAGTAAATACACCTTGGTTTATCCGCATTCAGTGCCTTGCATTTTGAGCCACTAGAAGACTATTCTTAAAGCCCTGCAATAATGAGAAAATGTGATAAACGAGTGCTGAAATGGTTCAAATACTAAGACAGGTGGTACTGAAAACAATAAGATTAGTGCATTTGCTGGTTGAAGAAAATGATTTAATATTAAAAAAATACTGGTACTTATAAATGAGTGAGTACATACAAGAAACTTTATTTATTTACAAAAACTTTATTTTAAGTCGATTACATGAGCACTCAGTAAGTTTTAAACCCAAACCAGTATTTAAGCATACCGTAAGAACATGAAGAACGTCCGATTTTTTTCGGGTAAAAATCCTCGACGTCATTCAACAGATCGACCCATGCCCAGACAAATTCATTCTCGTGGAGGTTATTTTTCAACAAAGTTGAATAAACGTAATAATAAATGTTGACGAGATGATAAAATACTCGTCTTCTTGAAGATCTTCTAACTTTCGTTTTGCAAAATTGTAACGGATGTGTACACAATCGACTTTTACCCGGCGGTACTTGATAGTCGATACACGTGACGAATAATACGCGGGAACCAGAATACTACACGCCGTTATTGAACGGATATCGGTAAAAATATGCGGCACCAAAAAAAAAAAAAAAAAAATGGTCGGGGAGAGCAAATAAAATTTTTCGGAGCACAACGTTTTTTAAGGGTCGGTCGGGAGACAGCAAACAAAGCTATTTTTAATTTAGGCCTTACATTGCCAACATGGATTTTCATTGGAGAAATATTTGTGTGGAAAAGTGTGTTTTTTACGTGTTAGAATAAATAAATATTGCTTCTTATATAAGTAGAAAAAGTTTAGTCTTTTTTGTTGATGTACCTCCGGGGATTTAATATGGCGGTACTTTGGCTACTTTTACCCAAGATGCATCAAATCTCGCAAAATCTCGCAACATATGATAACTTGTGGGAACACAATTCCGAAGATACTGATTTTAACTGTGTGACGTCACAGTCTCTTCTCCATCTTATATATATTTAGCTCCATGACTGTATAAAACATAAGTACAGTCATGTAAGATGGTTTGACTTGTGGTAGGTTTAACCGTAAATTTAAAAACCTTTAGTGTCAAACTATGTGTTGAAATATATGCTGAGAAGAAGCTAAGATCACAAGCTTTTCATTGGTGTAATAAATTTTAAAATCGGACATTAAATCGCACCAAACTAGCGGTTTAAAAATTGCTAAATTTGCATTGTTTTGGCATTAAACTTGCTCATAGATATCAATTTTACTCAAAGAGATAAGGGAAACAACTAGTATTTTTCACTTGTATACCTCGGTTATTTACATAGATCATATAGAGACTGTCAATGGGTGTATTATTTGGATTATTATGCACTTTTTTTTTTGAAAAGAAAAAACAAAAAAATAGAACTAAATAAATATTAAAATGTGGCCCGGCTAAACAAAGACAGATTGATTTGGGGCCGGATTGACAAATTTGCAGACAAGTTCATGTCTTTATCTGTAAATATTTACATTGCACAAATATTGTTATACTATTTATAGTTTTGTTTCAATATTACACAGTCTGACAGATTCTTTTGTGGTCAATCTAGCTAGATCAAGCATTAACACACTTGGAAATATACAAATAACATAAAAACTTTAAGGATTAAATGTTTGCAAAACTTGAAAAGTGACATAAATTTCACCACAAAAATAATTGACAAGTCTTAGGGTAAATACACTTAGCCAATCAGATAGCTTGAAGTGAGTGCTGTTAATGTTGTCTGTCATAACAAAAGACAACTTTCATTGGAAGCAATAACACAGGACTATTCAGTGCATTTTGGAAATAGAAAAAGAAAAAAAAAATGAAAAATTTCATCAAGCAATCTGAAACTCTTTTTATGGACCTGTCTCCCTGTCACATGTGACCTGTCTTTGGTTAGTAAGTTAGACAGGTTAGTCCCTTGGAAAGTCACATATGATAAGTTTGGCTGTATCTTCCAAATGGTAAATAGTGTCTTTTTAACTGTTTCAGTCTCGTCGGTATGATTCAAGAACAACAATCTTTTCCCCTGAGGGAAGGCTTTATCAAGTTGAATATGCAATGGAAGCTATTGGACATGCAGGGACGTGTTTAGGAATATTGGCAAATGATGGTGTCCTCCTTGCAGCAGAAAGACGAAACACAAACAAACTTCTTGATGAGGTTGCATACTCCGAGAAAATTTATAAACTGCATGAGTAAGTCATATCTTCAGTGTCATATTTCTTTGTTTGTAAACATAAGTACATGTATATCTCTTAACTTTGCATGTATTTCATTATATCAACTGTAGCTTGGCAATGCTGGCCGTAACTGATTCTAACCATAGATGCAACCATTGAAAACCAACATCAGCCGTCACTTCATTGCCTACTGATCATGGTCTACTTTATGGGCTTTTCATTTAGTGTATAATATGAAAACTATCCTTGTCCAGGTTGAAAATAATTTCAATTAGCATGTCAAGGGTTAATTTTGTAAAATATTTCACAAGTAGTTCAATTGACAAAAATTGGAAAAGAGATGATGGTACATTGTTTACAGTTAATTAATCAAGACTTAAGACTTAAAATTTTTAGGAATAGGAATGCATCTACATATACATGCTTTTACCTTATCTGATAATATATTGTATATTTTTCATTGACCCCAAATTAAATAAATTGCACTCTTTTTTGAAAAGACATTTGATTGATTTATTAATATTTTATACTTTGTTTCAGTGACATGGTATGTAGTGTTGCTGGGATCACATCAGATGCTAATGTTCTTACAAATGAACTCCGTCTTATTGCACAAAGGTAGATTGTACAGATTTATAGTAATACATTTGCAACTGTCTCTGTGACATAGAAAATTAAATGTCAAACGTACATATACAAAAAAAAACCGGAAAAAAGTATATTAACTTTTCTTATTAATGTATTATTATGTTTAAAAAAATTGTTGTTATTGTCTTAGAGTTAGAAATTCTAAAAAAAATCATGACTGAATGAATACCTAACTACACACTGAACTATCATAGTAACTGTATATTTGTGAACTATGTCTGTTTGATTGATCAGGTGTATTTTAACATTTTATGTAACAAGTAAATTTATGTATATCATTGACATCTGTAAGTTTGTGTGGGTTTGGATCCTTTTAGGAATTTTGATTTTTTTCATGCGAGGAAGCTTTCTAGCTTACCAAGTTTGCTCTTGCCTGAATTAATTTATATAAGTACACATTAAAATTCCTCCACCAGATAAGGTGGAAAAGTCTCTATAAGATCTGTTTAGTACTGATGTGACCTAAACTCTACAAAGGTATAAATGTGCATTTTAGGTATTTGTTGCAATATCAAGAACCGATTCCCTGTGAACAGATGGTAAGCACCCTGTGTGATCTCAAACAAGCTTATACACAATTTGGAGGTAGGTTTGATAACATTTCATGAAATTGATTTAGTAGAAAATTAACCAAAACTTATTGAATTCAAGAAAAACAATACAAGTGGAACAAACAATCAACACAGGATAAGTTTTAAGGTTTATTTAATGATGATAACCGACGTTTCGACTCTCACGAGTCTTCATCAGGGTTATAAAATTGAATTCAGTTTAAATAATAACTAGAGGTGTCTGTGGAAATAAGTTACCTATTTATTTACTTGAAGAGAAAAGCCTTTTTACATAAATTATTTGAAAGGAAAAGAGTAATTCATTGAGTTACATTCTTTGCTAAATGTTTTGTAAGAATTGGTGTTTGAAGTTGATAAAAGAATTTATGACATCACAATTTCTTTAATCAACTGAAGGAAATAAAATGCTATAATAGAATAGATGATATTTATCTGACCTTTTTTTATAGGCCCTTATGGGAACTTTTACAAACATTCTTTCCACGCTCTTATTTAGGCAAAAGACCATTTGGTGTGTCATTATTGTACATGGGATGGGACAAACATTATGGATTCCAGCTATATCAGAGTGATCCCAGTGGTAACTATGGAGGTTGGAAGGCTACATGTATAGGGAACAATAGTGCTGTAAGTGTCACTTCAACAATAATTTCTTTCTCAAAGTTAGCTTATTTTAAATAAATATTTGTTTGTGCATCCATCTTTGATTATTTAACCTGGTGGTATTAGTGGGAAAACTGGTTTTGTAACATTTTCATGTAACATTTTTGGCTCCTTAATATCTTGGGAGTAATCTGAGTTTACATGAAAATTAAGCAATTAACTGCAAAACATTAACTGCTTCATAAAAACTCACAAAGTTGTTTTTTTATTTTTGAAAATTTTTATTTTGTGTAATCATGATATAAATTGTAATATTTGTTTATTATGATAATAATATATGATGAATGGACATTTTGACTGTCTTTTGTTTAGAATGCTGTATCAATGTTAAAGCAAGATTATAAAGAAGGGGAAACAACTCTAAAACAAGCCTTACAGCTGGCAGTTAAAGTTCTTAGTAAAACATTAGATATGACCAAACTTACATCAGAAAAAGGTATGGCCAGGTTTAATCATTTTTGTTCTATTACAAGTTGACAATTCTTTTAAAGTGACATTATGCTCCTTTTTTGTCAAGTTTAGTTTAACTTGTAATATATAACAAGAGATATGACTATGAAAAATGTTAAAGCTGCATGCCTTCAGATGTGCCAAAATATTTAAAGACAATCAAACTTGAGAAAAATGTATTAAGATTAAGAAAAGTAAATAGATTCCAGATTCAAATTTTAAATTATATGTTATCTGCTTCTTTGCAGATTTTGACCTCTTTTTTTAAACCCCCAAAAACAAAGTTGGGGGGTATATAGGAGTCACCTGGTGATCGGTCGGTCGGTCCAGACGTCCTTTGCATTTTCCTTGTCTGGAGAATAACTTGAAGACTAATGGTTGGAATTCAATACAACTTCATACAATGGTCAAGCACATTGAGAGGAAGTGCAGTGCACAAGAACCATAACTCTATCTTCACTAATTACAGAGTTATTGCCCTTTGCTACTTTTCCTTGTCCAGAGCATAACTTGAAAACTACTAGTTGGAATTCAATACAACTTCATACAATCATCAAGCACATTAAGAGGAAGTGCAGTGCCCAAGAACCATAACTCTGTATAGAGTAATTATTGAGTTACTGCCCTTTGTTACTTTTCCATTGCTTTTTTCTTGTCTAGAGCATAACTTGAAAAGTACTATTTGGAATTCAATACAATTTCATACAATGGTCAAGTATATTGAGAGGAAGGGCAGTGCACAGAAACCATAACTCTTTCTTGACTCATTTAAGAGTTTTTGCCCTTTGTTACTTTTTAATGTCCAGTGTATAACTTGAAAATTAATGTTTGGAATTCAATGAAACTTCATACAATGGTCAAGGGCAGTGAGATGAAGTGCAGTGCAGAAGAAGCATAACTCTATTTTGACTCATTACAGTTATTGCCCTTTGTTACTTTTTTATCAAGTGCAAAACTTGAAAATTAGTAGTTGGAATTCAATACAACTTCATACAATGGTCAAGCGAAATGAGAGGAAGTGCAGTGTACAATAACCATAACTCCATTTTCAGTATTTGTAGAGTTATTGCCCTTTGTTCCTTTTCCTTGTCCGATGCATAACTTAAAACTAATGTTTAGAATTCAATGCAACTTCATACAATGGTCAAGCGCAATGAGAGGAAGTGCAGTGCTCAAGAAGCGTAACTCTTTCTGGATTTATTACAGAGTAATTCAATAAAACTTCATCAATGGTCAACCATATTTTAAGGAAATGCAACATACAAAAACCACAACTATCTTTAATTGCCCACAACCATAACTCTATTTCAATTTTTTAACAAGGAATTCTGTTACTTGTAACTTCCTCATTTCCGAAGCAGTCTTGCGGGGGTATTAATCGCATTTAGTTATAGTTCTAGTTTAAATTAAATTGGATTGTAAGCATTGTTTGCAATACTTTAAATTATTAGTAAATTACTTTCATCATTAATTTCACAATTTTGCACTTCTTACTGACGATTTTAATACAGTTTCAAAATTTTCATGAAAATTAGTATGAATCTGGAGGCATTCTGCTTTAAAGGTAAACTATAAGAACTGCCTTACTTAAAAAAAAGAAATTTTAAAAATTGAATGTTACCAATACATTCCAGGTGTTATGTATGTAAATATCATTTGTATACAATGATTATTGATTATTTTTTGCGTAGTAAAATATATAAAATTGAATGCAATTATGGGAAAATATAAAGTTATATTTTGGCATTTGTCTGTGACCTCCTAATTTGCACTATGGGCATAATGTCATTTAAATTTGAAAAACGGTTATAAAACAATATTTAAAATTCAGATCCAAGTGATGGTGATATAACAGAATGTTCACCTGAGACAGGTGATATAATCACTAATGCCCCAGTTAACATTAGCTTGTCAAGGGTAAACATTCAGTTCTATCACCCTCTATAGGAAACAGAATAACTAAAACCCAGCACCGATTAAGTGGGCCTGTTTGGTACTGTAAGCAGTTAGAAATGTGGTGTTGCCATGTAAAATTAGGGATTTTCACTTTTTGACATGATGTAAGGCTATAAAGAGCAGTATTGAATACACATGTTTTAAGGCAACCGTCCTCACCGATATCCGTATATAATGACAGCACAGTATGACCTTGTCCTTAAATTTCCAAACTTATCCATGATAAATAGAAACTAACACAAGACATTTTGTCTTTCAGTTGAATTGGCAACTTTAACACGTGAGGATGGTAAGACAAAAATTACAGTGCTAGACAACAAGACAGTGGATGAACTTATCAAAGTTCACGAGGCTGAAGAAGCTAAAGAGGCTGAGAAGAAGAAAGAGAAATCCTGAATAAATTAACAATAAGGTATGTAAAATGTAAGTAAAATGTAGATAAAAAGAAAGAACAAGTTGCATTGGTAGTTGTGTTATTTCTATTGATGTCTGTAGATTGTACCATGTGACTGTCTAATATAATTCTTGTATTTGACACTGTATTACAATTATTTTTTGTCAAAATATCATTTAAATTACAAAGGTTGTTTGTAATTAATACAAAGGTTATTTGTAGTTCAATATCAAAGTTACCAAAGGAATCACAAAATAAGTGTTAATACTCTATGTAAATGGTTTAATCTTCCAATAAGATGGGGTGAAATTTCTCCCTGACAATTGATTTTGGATATTGCATTTAATTGTCATTTATTCCTCAATCAGTTAATCACTTGCAGAGAAATTGGTAATTGCTGGTAAGTTATCCAGGAAAGTCAGATAGATGGTTCAACTGCCATGTTATGACCAAAAATATTTGTATAAATCAGCATTAAACCAAACATACAAATGTTGTAATTTAACAAATTTTATGTCTGTGTAATTTTGAACACAGCTTGAAAAGTCAGACTGGCAACCAGTATTGTTTTTTTCAGCAGTGCACTGGTACAAAAATCTGTCTGTATTGAACAGGTTTGACAAACTGTACATGTATTTTGAAGCATACAATTGTTTAATATAATTATTTCAAGTTTTCTTATGTAACTTCTGAAACAGTAAATCAATTTTTGAAGAAACATTTCTTTTATCTTTTCATATACATGCTATATAGTGATAAACTATTAGTGTTGAAAAAATTAACTTTATTCTTTGAATTATTTTTTCAGATCTGAAAGGTTTTAAGACGTCAAGTTTCTCGCATATTGTAGAAAGTTGACAGCAGATGTGAATCAAACAGATGCATTGTTCTTCATTGGATATTAAAATCATTTCGTTTTAATACAACACAGACTACTTTGTAATTTTCTTTCATTTCCTTTATAAAAAAATGATAGTCAATAGGATTTAATATTTTATGGGGGAAAAATGTCTATATATTGAAAACTTGACTTTTGTAAGGAAGTAAAGCAGTAAATAGAAAAGTGAAATTATTGCAGCATAAGTGTCTATGATATTCTTAAAGTGCTTCTTGTATGAAAAATTAATTCATATAATTTACATTTATATATGTCTGAACTGTCAATAGTTGTGTGTAAACTTACTGTTAATGTTTGACAGATCATTTTGAATCTACATTAAATAAATATTTTGATCAAATGTCCTTGTTGTTGCTGTTGTACCAATTATAGTTGACATATATATAAGATACATTGTTTACATTCTAGTAATCCAGGGTGGCTGTTTTGATCCTGGGGTGAGACAAAACTTGTACTCATTTGTCTCTTTACAGCTGATTCAGAAATCGTGTGTGATTAGTAGACTCTCACTAACAGTTAAATTGAGAATTAATGGTTATCTATGAAAGTCAGTTTAGTTGATTGAGTGCCGTGATACAAGAAAATATGGACGTGAAAAAAAGCCAGAAAAACAAACTGATATTTAATTTAATAAAAAAAATGTAAAATTTCAGGAAACTTCCACATGGTAAAACTTGTTTCGAGGGACAAAGGTTCATGCCTAACAATGGGTACGTTCCTGATCATAAAAATCTACCAGTGGTGTCTTTCTTAACCTATGGACCAATAGTGGAGCTTAGTGCTTTGATAGTCTAACTATTGTACTTGGAAGTCAAGAGAATATGTTACCCGTTGATTCATGTATGGGCAGTATCTTGGCTCCTTGTATTTTTTTAACTTTTGACATGCTGAATTTACTAAATGGACTTGTTATCCATAGTCGATTTGAGGATATGATGAAAATTAAATTTAAAAGTAGTTGGCCAATAGTATAGTACCTTGTAAGTCTACATGTTAGTGCAGGCTGACCTAGGACTAGTATACTGATGTCAGTTCAAGTGGGTTAAGAGTTTAAGTATTGTATTGAACATTACATTCATAGCTGTTTGGCTCCAGATTCGAGAGTGTTTCTATAAGCTATAGACTTCATACTAAATTGAACTTAAATAAATTAATCACTGAGTGCAAAGTGTAATCAGTTTGATCCCGAGTGAGGTCATATAATCAACTATTGTATTAAAAAAAAAAGATACTGGTAAGGTCCTGTTCAACCCTTACCCTGCTTGAACCAAAAATATATAACCTTTTCCACCAATATAGAGCTAGACCAGGATGCACACCTGTACAGTCTGACCAGGCTCTTTACTGTTGGCTAACTTGAGATTTTCATCTTCATATTGCTACAATGAAAAATGGATGGTTTCAAAAAATTAAAGCTGAACAAGTCCAATTAAGAAATTCAGAAGGTTAACTAGGATGTTGATAGTTATAAGGACTGGTCAGCAAAATGTTGGTATATGAATGGGTAGGGGGTTATGGGGTTATTTTATTGGTTCTATACTGAAGGAGGACCAAGTCTCGGGAACTCGATGGCGAAGGTAGCTGACTTGCTCCTCACCGCTGTATGTTCAAAATCCGTACCCTATCCCCCAACCTTGAGAGACTAGATTCTTACATGTCCCTGATCATCAGGGACTTTTAGAGTCTGTCATGTGAGGAAGCTATCAAGCTAGCTTACAAATATGCTCCCTTCCCAGCTCAGTGAATACACTCCCATTACTTCACAACAGTGAACGATAGTGAAACATTTGACTGATGCGCAGGAGAGTGACTAATAAAAGGTCAGCGGTTCTACTCAGTGGTATGGAATAGCACCTTAGGTCTTCCTCCACCAGTAAATCTGAAAAGTCGCCATTTTACATCAATAGTATTGTAGTACCTTAAAACCCAACCAAAAATAAAACAGAATTCTTTCTGCAATAAGTAGGTGCGGTAAATTTTAATGCCTGGCATTGTCAAAATACTTGCACACTGGTAATCTTAGCTACAAATAACAATAAAAAAGATATACAAGTTATTGTATTTTATTCTGCAGATAAACAAGAAAAAGGACACAGCTAGAACATGCAAAATAATGAAATCTAAAACAATTCCAATTTGTCCACAAAATTAATGTTTACACATAACAATATGCAATTCATAATAAATAAATAAAAATAATAATAAATAAATAAAAATAAATAAAGTATGCATATTCCAAATAGCATACATTGGTCACACAAAAAAGTAACCTCACATTTTTTTTTCACTTATCGAAATGGTTTAAATGGACTAACTAAATGATTTAAACCTGAAAGGGTGGATGAAGTATGCTTATGAAAGTGCAAAAGTAAGCAATAAATGCATATACTATAAATTTGCACAATTCAAATGGCCATCTTCAAAAGTATTTTTAAGCTTATCAAACACAACTCCACTTCCCTATACTTGTAGTAACCATGTATCACATGGTATATTTACCAAATTTGTCAATGGATTGTTTTCAATTCAATCTTAAAAAAAAGAAAAAAAGGTCATTTAACTCATTTTCATCACAACTTTTTCTAATGTTGAAATTTATTTAAAATTTGTGCCATCTTTGTTACATTGTATAAGATCTATTGAATTAAAGGCCCCACTGGGTCAGCCGGAATTAAGAGATCATTTTGAGTGTTGTTATTATCTACTGAAGCCACTTGGTCGACTGTTGAAACTGGATCTGCAAGAATTACTGTATCAATAGGATGCACCGATATAGTAGACTCTCCTGAATTTATAGGATTAACAGCTGGATTAGTTTCTATTGTATATACTGGTTCTACTGGAGTAATCGAGTCTACTGGTAATGCAGAATCAATTATACTGGTTTCAGCTGGTTTAACAATGTCTAATGGGACTGAAGTTTCAACTTGAACAGTGGAGTCTACTGGTGTAGCAGGATCTACAATAAAACTGGTTTCAGCTGGTTTAACAATGTCTAATGGGACTGAAGTTTCAACTTGAACAGTGGAGTCTACTGGTGTAGCAGAATCTACAATAATACTGGTTTCAGCTGGTTTTACAATGTCTACTGGGACAACAGTGTCTGCTGGAATGATCGAGTCTACTGGTACTACTGGATCTACATCATTACTGGTTTCAGCTGGTTTTACAATGTCTACTGGGACAACAGTGTCTGCTGGAATGATTGAGTCTACTGATACTACTGGATCTACAACATAACTGGTTTCAACTGGTTTAACAATGTCTACTGGGACTGCAGTGTCTGCTGGAATGATTGAGTCTACTGATACTACTGGATCTACAACAATACTGGTTTCAGCTGGTTTCTCAATATCTACTGGAAAGGCAGTGTCAATTTGAACAGTGGAATCTACAATAACAACAGGATCCACAACAATACTGGTTTCATCTGGTTTGACAATGTCCACCGGGACTGCAGTGTCGACTTGAACTATGGAGTCTACTGGTATATTAGGATCCACAACAATACTGGTTTCAGCTGTTTTTGCAGTGTCAACAGTAGAATCTAATGATAGGACAGAATCCGTGACAAGACTGGTTTCAGCTTGTTTTACAAGGTCAACTAGAACAATTGAATCTACCGGTAATAATGGATCTAAGTTAATAATTGAATCAGCTGGGTTTAATGTGTCTAGTGGAACAGCAGAGTAATCTTGAACTAAGGTATCTACTGATGATACAGGATCTACAACATTGATGGTTTCAGCAGATTTCACAGTGTTTTCAGAGACATCGGAGTTTATTTGTACATTTGAATCAACTGCAGTGTCGGCTAAAATTACTTGGTCTTTGGGGACAATAGACTCTTGTAGACGAATGGGATCAACAATTTTTACTAAGCTTTGGATTAAAGAAACGATATCTGTGTTTTGTCCCAACTCTTTAGCTAAAAGTGTTTTAGCTGCTAAAAGTGTGTTTCCTTCGCCTAATTCATGATTCACTTCTTGCTTTATCGGAGACTCTGAATTTGAATCAGGTTGTTCTTGATATATGAAAGAATTCTCGGGAAACACCGCCCCTGGATACGCGCCTTTTTGTTTATTAACTAAGTTGAGTTTTTTTAACTCGTGTGATAAAAATTTCTGAGATGGCCCAGTTACAGTATTTCGATTTCTTCTTGGTAATTCGGATCTGTGTGGAGTACCAAACTGTACAGATGTGCCCTCGGAGTTTTGCTCAATGTTAAAATGCACTGGACGATTGTCAGTATTCACTGTATTTACTATATTATACCTATTATCAATTCTTGAATCATCATCATCATCCGAGTTGGACCTAACTGTAATCGTCCCGAAACGTGGCATTTGTGTTAGTCTTAGCGTCTGGTGATTGTTGCTTCCTGGAGTATTATGTGAGATTTGTAACCTTTGATTTGATCTTGATCTTAGACTCGGTCTAAATCTCCCGTTTTGAATAAGCCTCGTACCATAGGGTGATCTCAGTAGAGCTATATAACCTCTTGTTCGTGATCTATATTCCGTGCCTCGGTTTGAATCTGTTCCTATGCGCCGGTTTGAAAGTATTCCCGTGCGTCGGCTTGAAAGTGCTCCCGCGCGTCGATTTGAAAGTATTCCCGTTCGTTGGCTTGCAAGTGTTCCAGTGCGTCGGCGTGAAAGAATTCCTGTTGGCTGGCTTAAAAGTAGTCCAGTATGTCGGCTTGAAAGTGTTCTCCTACGTCCGTTGGAAAGTGTTCCCAGTCGCTGGCTTGTAAGTGTTGGAAACTGTCGAGTTCCTGACAGTATCCTTGACCTTCGCAATATTTGATCTCCCTGGATCACTGTCGCCGGTAAATATTGCCTCCTTGGAGTTCTTAATACTCTTAGCCGGCGGCTTCCATCCTGGCGACTTCCTCTTTGTACATGCAAATTGTGTGAGTACTCCAATTGTCCAGGTCGTAATTGCCCTCTGCTATTGAGAATGGTTGGATTTAATTGAAGGGTAGACCTTACGACTTCTTGTCGGTGAATGTCTGGAAGTGATCTAGAAGATGATAACTGAGTCCATGAACCACTAGGCCTCGGTTGAATCTACGAAAATAGAAGAGAGGTAGATACTTAAAAAAATAAAATGATTGCCAATAGTTATGATACCATTCGATTGCCTTAATTAAAAGAGCTCCACTGAATTCAATGCCTAAAATCCTTTGAAAAAATGAATTTGAGAATCTCACATAAATCAAAATGAAAAATATAAAAATCATTTGAAAAAGGTGAATTTGAGAATCTCGCATAAATCAAAATGAAAAAGATTAAGGAATATATATAGTCAGAATGAAATTTGAAATTTATATTTTAGTGTTTTTCTGAACTAAATTCGAGTTAAAGGCGTTTAAAGGCCTTTCAGTTTAGGTCGTTTTACACAATAAATATAATTATTCTTGAAAGAAACGAGTGACTCGCCACGAATGATTAGAAATTAGTTATTAGTAAAGACCTCCATTCAGGATGGGAATTATCACGGTATATTTGTGTACGGTAACATTTGGTTACCGCTTATGTTTTTTGCTATTTTTCTATATTTCTTGCAATATTTGAATAAGAAACGTACACTATATTCCAGGCAAAATTTCTCCGATTAGAAAAGTACATCCCCCTCCTATGTAGCGCTTGTACGTTTCCCGTAATGCTTGCAGAAAAGTTTCTATGCGGCCATTAGCTTGATGAAAATATTTGTTATAATTTGGGAAAAGTACTTTAATCAAAGGTGCGATAGGCCTATTATCATCATTATTAGCTAAGCCTTTGATATTTAAATAGATTTTTAAATATGTTGATACTGCGTTTAACTTAAAATAAATAAACAAATAAATAAATCTAACGACTGTCATGATAATTGATTGGTAGTGTCCCATGTAAAAAGGTATTTTCGAGGGAATACTACAAAATACATTCTAATACACATGAATTTATCTAGAACTTTTTTTATTCATTTTTATTTTAAAGATTTTAGAAAACATATACATTCGATAAAAAAATGAAAATGTATGAAATAAAAAACATACCTGTTCAGATCTAGATAAATGCCTAGATTCTACAACTAAAACGACGCTCTTGAAAAATACAAGCAGAAACGCGACCTTTACTTCCATGTTCATAAACAGTTAACTGACTATAGGCATTACAAGATGTGCATGTATCAAAAACATCAGACGTACATGCGTCAAATATTTGATTGAACAAGTAATTATTAGTATGCGACATCTCTTTCTGACAAGTCAAATTGCAAATATCTCGCAAAATTTACATGAATGACATCTTTTTTGTCAAGCAATACAAATGAGATCTGGAGTTCAGTGTCATAATTAACGAGCGTGCACACATGAAAATGAAAATAAAATGTCACTTACCAAATACCCTACCCCAAAAAATTGCAAAAACAAATACAGAATGTAGGCTATATGATGGTCTTTTTTTTTCATTTTTCTTTGAAAACTAAATCTTTATGTGCAAAATATATTTTATAGAGATCTACGCATGTTAAATTAAAAATGATCCGTCAAAATGTGACTTTGACGGGGTTTTTCTTTCTGACAAAATGCGCGTTTGGAATTTCTAAAAAGTAAATACCCGTTAAAGGTGTGTTTTTATTGATTAGAGAGACTTTATTAAAGTGCACTTGAAGAACATCCATTCATTATTTGAATCAACCCCACGACCTAACACTTTTAGCATATTCATGTTGATCAACACGCACCTTCCCGCGCATGAGTTAAACATAGAATACCATCACAGTATTCAAACTGAAATAACAGAAGATGATTTAACTAAATAGAAAATCAGTTGTAGGCCGTCAGTCACCAATTAAATTTTCTGAAAATGGACGTCATCTTATGAACAGGTCTACTGAGTCTGTATCCATATATTCGAAAGTCACATTATCTAGTGTATCAATGTGATACATTGTAATATTCTATCAGAGACCTGGGATTTAATTTCTTTTTGTCCCAGAAGAGTCTTATATTACAAACTATAGCTCTCTGCTTTATGTGTATAATGATGATTTAAGAATGATCATTTTGTACTCATCATATCGATAAATTATGCATCTTAGTTATAGTACAATGTTGGCAAAATTATTTCATTTATGATAACTTCATGATAATTCATGTATTATCAGAAGATTAGTATGTTAATATTACAGTAATTGGATCCATTGGGAATAAGGCAATCCTATAGGGTAACATAAAAAATCGTACTTAATTTTATGCAGTTTTTGTATGTTTTATATGCATGTTGATATATGTGACAATAAAGTACATGTGTTTATGTATATTTCTAAATAGATACGAAAGAAAATGACACTTCGTTGTCTAAGGTGACCGCAGGGCATGGCAACATAATGTTTTTTACAACTTTTAGCATGGGTATTACATGTGTAACTTACAGCTTTTATGTAATTTTAATGCAATTACAAATGTACTTTAATTTAACATAAACGACGATGACAGACTGCATGGACAGGATGACATAGTCACATTATATATCTAGACTATACATATGAATTCATACTAGACATCTAACTATCGATTAATATCTATATATAGGCCTTATATAGTATCTATAATAGGCCTATATCAGAGTCCTTCAACTCTATTTGAAAAAAAAAAAAAAAAAAAAAAAAACAGAAAGAATATCTATATATAGATCTTTGATACTATTCTAGTTTGTTATTGCAAGGAACTGTAAAAAAACAATGTATTTTTATATCTTTGGTTTTTTCGTAAAATTCTTAAATACCCTTTTGATAATATCACAGATATACATGATAATATAGCAAGCTGCACGGTATTCACGTGATTAAGACGTAATAAAAATGGGCTATATATCGGATACTGTACTGTGCACGTGCCGACATGTATTTAAATATAGTATATAATTAATTATTGTAATATCATAGATTTAAAAGTAAATTGAATTCAGCCTCAGTTTAATTTTCAAATGTTTCTACGCTCGCCCTCAATCAAATTACCAGTCTGTTGCGGTTTATGTACAGCCGAATCAAGCGAATGTCCGACGTGAATATACGTGGCTGTGTGACGTCATAGAGGTAAACAGAAATTTATCATATTTTGACTTTTTTGCTTGTTTAAAATACTTTAAGCATACTTTTATCGCCGAAAATATAAAATGCGTTGAAGTGAGTTAATTAGCACTTATTGTGTCTTGTAACATCGACTCAAGACAATAATTAATTGTATGTCTTGTTTTCAATATGTGAACAGCGTTCGGATATATTTATTTTCGGATGCTTACTAACAACATGCTGATTTCTTCTATTACAAGTGTTTTTGTGATCCGGTAAAGAGACTTGTGGAAAACTTGTCCATAACCGAAGTAACCCCAAAACAATGCAATTCATGACAGAGTTATTTAAATCGTAAGCAATTCATGACAGAGTTATTTAAATCGTAAGCAAGTGCTGGTGTTATTTCAATATTTGGCCATTGAAATTTGAACTGTTGAATATTAGTTTTAGCTGTGAAAAGATTCCCAGGTTTTAGTAAGCTATAAATATAAAACTGAATACAAAGATATAATTTACATAATCCTGTATAAAGCCGTCAAAGAGGCAAGCTGGTAAATAATGTAGGCTGACAGTAAAAATTGACTTGGAAAGACTACATTCTAACTAATACACTTCAGACCAATTTGTATTAATTTAGACTGTGGCTGCCAGCTGAAGATTGTTAATAATTTGACTGTTTTGTCTATCCTGTAGGAGCATGAAATAGACTAGTGGTGATATACTCCACACAGGTGTGAATACTGCTTAAATCACCTGGGAAGCAGTTAAATGGTATGACCCAAGGTCAAAAGCTCATGTCTAGGTCCCCGACTGTCAGGGTTTGACATTAATGGGAAAACAAGGGAACTTTTTTATAAACACGATAAATATTTAACTGGAAATGCTACTATGTTAATAATTTTTTTTTTAAAAGTTGATTTGAATTCAATATAAGAAGTGGAAAAAAGTTAACAAACAATGTTTCCAGATTGGGCTTGTATCTTATATAAATTTACTAGATAAGATAACAAGATGATGTTTATTTTTATTATGCTCTGGACAGGTTTGTTACTTTCATTTTAGACTGAGCACATGAAATGCACAAATTATTGTGATAAAGACCAACAAAAGATAAAGATAAAAAAAGCAGTTTAAGATTAAATGTTGTGTTATATTTAAGTAGTGACAAAATGAGAATGTGAAAATAATATCATAATTTACCTCACATACTTGTCATTTATACAGAAAACAGACAGTTTAATTATGATGGCTGAAGAATCTTCAGATGAATCTGCTGAGTTAGTAGATAAGGAAGAAGCAGTCAGTGCAGAGAAACAGTTCACAAGTCAACAATCAAGCACTGGTAAGTAAATCACATTAATCCAGTTGACAAGTAACTTACTGTAAGTTATTGATCATTGTTCAACAGACAGATTTCATAAATTATCCTGTATATTTTAATATTGAACAATCTAGATCATAGTATACAACTTAATGAGTGTATGTCTAATACAGAAAGGTAAATTCAAATATATCTCATAGTTAAATACTTTTAAAGCTGTTACTGCCTGCAAAGTTTTTCACTTCAATGCTAAAAGGAAATGCAATATAGCATGGTTTCTAATTATTGATTTCTTGACTTTTGAAGATTAACTGTGTGAACTGAGTTGAAAATAATTTTCAAGAATTCCTTGCATCCATTAGAATTTCATTGCCTTTCGTTATCAACAGGGATGTCACCTCCAGCTCCTCTCCCCTCCTTCCTCTCACAGACTCCAACTTCTAGTCCTGTTGTACCAGTCAGCCCTCAGACTACCAGTGCAGGGGGAACCACGGCTGGTGCATCACAGAGTGTATCAAGTCCAGGAACTCCAGTATCACAAGCAACATCAGTGTCACCGCCTACGTCACCACCAGTTAGTGTCCAGCAAGTGACGCCTCCAGGTATGTGCTGTCATTTAAAGTTTTTATGTGTTGAAGTGTGTCACTTAGTACATGTAGTAGTTAAGATTTACTGGGGGAGTTAAGTGGTTAAGGTGTCTGGCTATCAACCCAGGGTTCATGGGTTCAAGCCCTAATTGGGTCATGACCATGTTTCTTCATATGACACCAGTATTGGTTGGTTCCAGGAAGCGGATTTGAAAGTGATTAATACAAGTTGCAAGAACTTGTTTCGCAATCGAGCTAAAATAAATATGTTTTAACCAAGATTTTAGGGCTAAATATCCATTTCCTTCCATTTGTGTATTCTTAGTATTCTTACACAGTCAGTTTCTATAAATTCTTATAAATTAAAGATTTTCAATCAATCATCACCTTAGTGCAGTAACAGGTTAACTCCTTATAGGATTTAATAGGAGTTAACCCATAACTGCTCTAAGGTTATGAAATGGTTAAGGTTACTGACCTAGAATCACTTGCCTCTGAAATCTTGGAGTTCTCATCCTGTCAGGATGACTGAAAAAAATGCTAAGTTTATTATTTTGACAGAAAAGATTGCGTAGTTTAGTGGCCTGGCTTGTACTGCTTTCAGTATTGTATTCATGTTTTAAAGGTCCGCAGATGTCACCATATGAAGCAAGTTCAGCAATTGATGTACCAGAGATGGAAGTTGATCCTGCTGATATACAGTCACCGCAAAGTGGTCTGTTCAGCTGGATATCTGGAAATAAAATGCTCTCAAAAATGGTGGAGAAAACCAAGTCTTCCATGGAGACTATGATCACAACTTTAGATCCCGGCATGAAAGAAATTATACGTAGGTTTTATGTTCTGTATTTAATTTGTTTGAAAAATAAGTCTTGTTTCTTTTTAATTGAATAAGAAAGAGGTTATACTAATTAGGATAAAAATTGAAGGAGCTGGAAAAGGTTGTTATGTTCTAGGTATTATTTCCCTTAAGTATATCATCGCAACCCTGAATAACTCAAAAGGGAGCCTACAGATCTTAACTTCTTAATCATGCATAGTCTAATCTGACTGGACTTTTTACTGTTGGTAGCTCAAAATTTGTATTCCAATATTAAAATCCATTAAATTTCAAATAGACTAATCCAAATTCAAAATAGGGCTGATCCATTTTACAATTTCTGAAGATTAAGGGTTAAGCTGCCAATACAAACAAATTGAAAATATACAATGTGAGAGGAGTATGCACATAATATTTGTACAGAAGTGCGTTGCTTATATAATCATGATTGCTGCATTCTCTATAGCTTTACAATAATCTGTTTTTATGATGGCATTTAAAGGTTCGGGAGGAGATGTATGTATTCTTGTCACATCTACGAAGGAGTCTAAAGTTAGTGCAATTAGAGAGGCTTTTCAGAATGTTTTTGGTAGAGCATCTGTTTTAGGAAGGGTAAATATACATGTTGTTTACATGAATTTGTAAAATACGTTACTTATGAAAAAAAAAGACTAAATTGTTGTAAGGTACTTATGGAACTTTCAAACACCTTGTTCAGCTTAAAAATTTAGTGACCTGTCTAGCAGATATTTACATGTACCCATGTATATTATAATGAAAAAAACAAAAATTGAAAAAAAAATGTTGGGAGTTTGCTTCTATTCAGTTGAACTTCGTTCGCTCGAACTCGGAGGGCCTGTGAAAATTTGTTCGAGAGATCGGTAGTTCGAGTCAACCGAGGTTGACTATTTTTTAGGAAAACATAGGCCGAAAGGTTTTTAGCTTACATCGATCAAATGATAAATATGTCAATATAATTGTTCGTTAGTACATCTGTCCGTCGAATATGTCATATTCAGAATCATTATCCCAGTGTTTTCAGTTAAGTATTAACTGAACACTGTGTTTCCATATTCATGAAATTGTAATTGGTTGAGTTCGATTGGGCAATCAGACCAAACTTGTTGAACAATGTTCAAAATATATTTATATGTTTATTATTGGAAGAATTTAATGTCAAGAAATGAATTAATAAAATATTTAAAAAAAAAAACAAACGTTTTACAGCAGCATCTACATGTATTTGTAGTCATTTACTAAAATAAACTCACCTACAAGTATCATTCTATAAATAGATAACACTGTTACAATTCACGTCACATGAACCAGGGTTGTAATAAAAGCCGTCCAGTTAAACGTCATTCTTTATTGACTTTTGCATATTTCACTTATTTCACGAGTTATTTTCTTTTTTTCTTTTTATCATTACGATAAACAGCAAATCAACAATATTATCATAACAAACAAATCGGTTACAACACCTCTTTTTTGTATCGATTAACCTTAATTACCTTTGTCACGATCACAAGGTGTGACATGTGTCATCCACTGTCATTTATTTAGGACATGTTGACTTGTCTTTTTGTTTTCAACCGAAAAGGTGTGATTTTCACTATTTTTCTGCCAAATGGACCAAAGATCATGTTCGAGAGTTCGAGCGATCGGTGTTTGAGCGATCCGAAGTAGAACAATATATATTATTTAGGAATTTTGCTGGGACTGGGCGATGAGTTCGAGCCAAGGGAGGTATTCGAGCGGTCCGTGTTTGAGCCAACGAAGTTTAACTGTGTTCCTGTTTACATTATTTTATATTGTAATAATAGTTTGTATTTCATATGAACTTAAAACTTAAATTTAAATATTATTCTAAAGTTCCTGGTTTTTAAAATCAATTTTTTTCTACAGCTTCAGTGTTCAAGTCAATTATATTCTTATAAAGACATTATGAAATTTTGAAAAAGTTGGTTTACTTTATACCAAAAATTAAAAGCTATAGCATAATGGGATGATTTGAAGTCTCCAAATATGCTTTACATCAGACTCGTATTTAAGTACATGTATTGTGTTACAATTTTAATATCTGTCCTGAGGATTTAAGCCCATTGAGCAGTAATTAGGCTTGCTGAGTTGCAGCCCTTGGGCTGGCACCCAAAGGTCATTGTGACCAACCTCCCGTACTCTAGCATGGACTTGCATTGAATCATATCCCTTTGTGAACTTCATTATACCTATTATATTAAATGACGATCTTGACAAATGCTTTATAATCAGGAGATGACCTGTCTTTAGGGGTGCTTTCGTAGAACAAAACATTAGTCCCTGTTACATAATGAACAAATCTCATCTTGTAAATATGTATTCAGAACCTTGATAACATTTCAGGAAAGTCAGGCTACCACAGCTGCACAGCCAGTAGGGTTCACGGCTGGATTGAAAGGAGCCCAGGAACGAATACAGAACCTGCGTCAGGCGGAAAATATACCCGATGATCAGCCTGTGGTGTCTATTGAGGGATTTATTGTAGAAATGTTACCTGATAGGTATGATTGGTCATAATTTCTTTAGTGTCCTTTTTTTGCTTGTTTTGCTTATTGATAACACTTAACACACAGATTTGAGTGATATTGTTTCATCCAAGATGTCTGTCTTTTTGAAAAGAACTTTTTGTTAACAATAATAACTTCATTCTATAAATTTAGGTCTGCATACTTTTTTCATATTCCTGTATACAAAGGTAAATTTTGATAAATTTATAAATTAAATAAATAAATTTTATAAAGTTCCAGAAATTTCACTTTAATAATATTATTCATTAAAACAGGTACATGTATGGGATTAGGGCATTTTTATTTTGAAATATACGTAATTTAAGTTTCAACAACCTGTTGATTCTGAATATCCATAGTCCAAACAGAAATGTTTCTTGACCTAAAAATCAGATATGTTAGAACTATAATAAATTTGTAATGACAGTTATTTTCGGTTTCATTTCGGTAGATTCTAAGTATTATTCACTCTGTTTACAGATGGTATGAACTTAGCTGTCTCATATTGCAAGACCCCCAGCATAGAATTGACCTACAGACGTTTTCACAGCCTTCGCCTATACCCGCTGAGTATATTCTAAAAGCTCAGGACCAGACACCAAAAGACTATCCTTTACGTTGGTCCGGATTAGCTGTCAGTATCGGACAGGTTGTCGAAGAGGAAAACCCGCACATAGGACATGTAGACTGGCAGAACGGCATTGTGGGAGTGAGTCGACGAGAATCTCTATATTTAGCGGCCAAATCGCTGGCCTACATGTATAAACAAAGACTGCCTACTATGTTTGTGTCTTGAAAAAAAAATGCTCTTTACTTCATGTAATGACAATTTTTTATCAAGAGGGACATAGAATATTTATTGTAAGAAGATAAAAAAAGATTTTCTGTTGTTTTAAACATACATTCGTACGTAAAAGCCTGAAACAATATTTTTTTAAATAAAGATTTTGTTTGCGTTTAGCTAGTTAATCTTTATAAATAAAAACTGCCAGGCATAGAGGCTATACCTACTTATTTTCCTATGATTTTTTCTTCTATAAATGTGAGCTTAATTAAAAAGTATGTTCAGGAATGACAGGTATTATCATAAGATTGTCAGTGGCATCCCTGTAAGTTACTGTTTTTGTTGAGGTTTTTTTTTTCATGTGAAATCTGTAAGAATTTTTTAAAGCAGTACTGTAGACAAAATGCGCTCTGTGATGTAGTGCATTTAAGGTGCTCATTTTCAAATTGACCATTAGGAAGTTTGCTTTGACTTGTATTTCTTTATTTAATAAGGATAAATAAAGTCTAATGAGTTCTTAGTTTAATAATGTTAACCTGACATTTTGACAGTAGTCATTTATCACAAAATTATATGAAAATGATTAGTTTTTGTTACATGTGTTAAGGAAGAAAAATTGAGTGTTGACAAATTTATTATATGTAACATACATACATTTACTTGGTCATTTGTTGTAATTGCTTGGACATCCATTGCTTTTATACTGTCAAGTACATTTTGCTCTTATTGCAGAGGAATAAAGATCAGGTTCAAAAAATCATGTTTTACAATTTCTTCCTAATTTAGGCTTATATTCAAAGTGGTATTAAAACTTTTCGGTTTTATTTTTAGCTTAAAGCCGGGATAAAAATGACACATGATGAAATTGAAAAACAAATTCTTATTTATTCTTCAAGATATGTGCTATTTAAAAGTTAATACAAATATTGATTCTGTCTTTAAATTTTACCGTTTTTTGATCAAGATAGTATTAATGTTATTATGTTATTTGTATTGTTATTTCTACATTTTATCCTAAAATAAGTTGATTTCATAATGTTTGAAAGTGTAGTAGATTGTTGTGAAAGTCTCATGTAGCAATGAAATCTAAATCTGGTTCATTTGATCCTGAGCTTGAATTTTTTCTTTATGAAAAGAACAAGGCCTGGCTACTGTTGGTTTTGAAGAATCCTTTGATGTTGAAAAAAATAAGCAAAGAAGTAAACAACAAGTTATGGTTATTCCTTATAATATGAAATAATGTGCATGGATCAGTCTGATTCAAGACTAGAAGAGTCTTCCATCAATTGAAACGAATATCCATGGGAGACTAACCACATATGGATTACTAAATTGTGCTTCCATTATATCGACAACTTGGCATTATATTTCTCAGTTTTATGCTCCATAAGTGAATATAATCCTCATATGTATCACCGTAAATCTAATTTTTTTTTTTTTTAACCAAAGCACATTTCAGTGATCAGTAAAAGGTTTGTGCCCTAGCTTTGATAGTGTTGTCAGTTCATGGTAAAGGAATCAGTATCGATCTTTTTATTTGAAGATTGTTTAGTTAATTTTTTGGTCATAAAAGATAAATTTATCTGAATTTATAATAAATGATATAGATAATTAAACATGTGACCAGCATATTCTCTCACAATGCCTCTTGTAAAATCATTGTACATATAGCATGTGGACTTTATTAATTATTACTCATTTTGTAAAAAAGGTTGCCATGTATATTTTTTAGGCCTGTGATAATGTAAATATAGAATATGTAGAACATAACATATTATATTTTATTTTGCAAATTAACATTTTATTATTAGTTGTGCTAGAGAAATTATGCATAATTTAACTTTTCATAGTTTTAGAAAAATTTGAAAAATGTGCGTTCATGTCTAATTCGTTTAGTAATATATTATAAAATACTAACGAAAAAAATGTTGCTTTGTTTCTTAGTAGAAAATATGTTATAGAAAGTTTGAGTCTTGAGTGTTTTCTAAATAGAAAATTTCCTATTCAGGAAATGATTCAAACAATCTGGAACAAAACTAAAAACATTCTTGTATTATTATTAACTTTTACAAAGATCTGTTCAGTTTTATATTTAGAGGTTATAATGATTTTCATTTTTTGGAAAAAAAAAAAAGAAAGAAAAATTGACAAAGATGAATATACAGTAAACTATGCTTAAATTATATGCAGGGGACAGGTAAATTTATATTTTATATCCCGATATCCTTATGTCTGAGAGCCAACCTATTTGAAAATAACAGCTGGGACCACATCAAAAGCATTGTTAAAAGCGGTATTATGATATAAGCAATGTCAATATTTACTGTTTATATTATTAGTTTACTGTACAATATATTAAGTCATATTCTTTGATTTATTTACAAAATGTATAGAAAAAAAGATTTTAGTAATTCAACTTTTATTAAAGATCTCTTTCAAGCTATGGCCTTCTTACTTGCTGTTTGACACATTTTCATAGTTATCTTTTGATAAAATAATTGAATACATGCATGAAACAATAATTAATTATCAGTATTTTAAATATATTGCATTATTAACTGTATATGAAGGGTTCATTTGGTGCATTTTTCAGAATTTATACATAAGAACATGAATTGTGAACGTATTGTCATTATTATACATGTACATATAATGATAAAAAATATAGATACAAGTTACATGTTTATCTTACAATTGGAAAGACATAATAAAGGAGACATTTTGTCCATGTTATATTTTAAAATGAGATTTAGTGAGAAAAGTTGTGTGAGTGATTGGTATATTCATGTATCTTTATGTAGATGATAATGATAATAATGATAACAATAAATGATAATTTATGGTTCCTTTTTGCAGTCTTTTCTGAGGGATTACCCCTTTCCAGATTTATTTTCACTCTGATAGCCAAGGTCTAGATTCTTTCAGGTAAGGAAAACATCCAGTTTGTTTTATTTAAGGGGAGTGGTTGTGTGTGTTTGGGTTTGTTTACCCTTGACACGGGAAAGATACCATATGGGCGAGCATTTTTGAGTGGTTCTACTTAAATGCAAGCTAATGTCTAATGTAATACAAACATTGGTGTCTTAGGTATGCTGGAAAGTTTTGTTTGTCTTTTACAGAGACAGTGCGAATTATATCCCTATCGAAAAAAGTCGAGATCATTGTGTGCATTATACTGTGAGAAACTAATTAGAATTTGGAAAGCTGTCATTTCAGTTTTAACTTTGAATATTTTGATGTTGAACATATCCTACAATATATCATAGTGTAATTTATGCTGAATATTTCGACAAGTTCGACCATCGATGTGGAAATAGAGACAAATTTTGTATTTTACTTCTGACAAATTTATAAATTCGTCCAAGTGTAAATAAATTTGTTAAAAATATTACAGTGGAAAGTACAAATATAAGCGTAATTTAGGAATTGAATAGTACCTAATTTTGCAATCAGCAAAGATGAATATGTTTCAACTGACCTAATGGACCTACATCACAAGTTTTCGAATCATGAACCAAGAATGTAAAGTGACACTGCTCTTGGGATCACATGATTAAACATGGATTTACACATGTTATGAAAAGCTTAGTTATCTTTGAAAACGGCAGACATATGTTGCTGAAATAAGGAAGATATCAGATAAATTTTGGTATTTAACTGTCTCTTTTGTTATTTAGTCTATATGTGATATGACCAGGAAGAATATGTAGAACTCGTGGTTCAACACTTTTTATAGCTACATTTGTACTTTAGTGTAGCACTGGTAACACTGTTTTAAATGTGTTTGCATCTCCTTGGCATTTTCCATCAAACTCCATAGAAGATTTTTTAATAATAGCCAATGCTTTCCAGTTGTTGAAAATGTTGACCAGGAGTTGTATGTATACATATTTAACACTGATAGGATTTGCATGTGATCATAGCCTACAGATAACCCTTTTAGATTGTTTTATGACAAATTTCATACAGGCCAGTTATCATCATCGAGGCAGTAGGGTCAATCTGTACATGTGTAATACATATGGCATGTGCACTGAAATTGTTTCTCAATAACTGTCTGCTTAGTTCCCCATTTTTTAAAAAAAATCTAATTTGTCTGACTTTTGACTACGAAAGTGCATGTTCGACTTCCAACTACAGATATGTCCGAATTTTTACTATTCTGTCAGAGTCATAGTGTTTCGCGCCTACATACATTTTCTTCCCATTTTCTGAATACTTTTGACATTACAGTGCCAATTAATGAACACAGCCTACACAGGGTTTGACACTAAATGGGAAGTAATACAAAAGAACATAATCTCCATAAAGGTAATCACAGCAATCTGTCAACTTAGGGTAATAGAGTTTTGTTGGAGTCGGTGTAAAGATTATGCATCTGTTTAATTGGATAAGGTAATTTTAAGTTTTTGAATGTACAGTAAGCCTCTTGAGTAGGTTATGATTGAATTTCTTGAATAAAAATGGTTTTCATCTGTCTGATATTTACGTCGTCCGACTTTTTAAGGATTGACCTTATGTTGAATAACACGTTACATATTGCATCGAACTAATATGTTTCAGAATCAAGAAATGCATTTTATTCAATAAAAACATTTAATATGATTGGAGAAGAAAAATATTTAGTGGTGTTTACTAATCATGCAAAGTAACTAGTGTTGTTCTACCTGCTCATGTATTCTTCAAAGGGAGGTAATTTGACAACAAGGAGACTGAAAATCGCTAAATCGAAGTAAGAAATTTATAAGTTTATTTCACTGAATTACATGGAATGATACACTGAAGAGCAAAATATTCAAAACGGTTAGGGCTTAGTTTCAATCGGAACTCAAGTATGCAATGATTTGCAACTCAACAAGTAAAGTGAAAATTCAACTCTTTTTATCTGGATCATGGATGATGTGGCTTTTACAGTTTTTTAAGTTTAATGATGATCTAGAATCTACATGTATAAATATATTTTGGACAAACTATTCAAAAGCCCCAAAACATTGGAATAATTGTGAACCCAGCCCTTTAAATTGGACCCCAGAACAGCTTGCTTTTTTATTTTGGGCTGCCACCCTCACACCATTGCTTTTTTACATGTAAATATTTATCAGTTTATTTCTTAAACAACAACAAAATTTAGAATAACATCTAGTAACAGAGTAACAGCATAGAAACAGAAACTGTCCAGAACATTTCACTGTTTAGGGGAGATGATGTGTTAGCGGCTGTATAGCTCTGTCGGTAAAGACAGGTACAGTATTCCGAGGGTCGCAGGTTTGACTCCCAGTCAGGCTGCACATTTTTCTGTGACATTTGGTGTATGGTAGAGTGGCGGAACGTTATTCGGAGGGTCCCGGGTTCAAGTTCCGGTCAGGCTGCACATTTTTCTAGCCCTGTGACATGTAGGATATTGAAACACAGGCATACTTTATTATTTCTGGCATCCACTTAACTAGATTCTATCCTTAACTAAATTTTATCCCTAAATTGTCTGTCCAAGCCAGTGTCCTACTGTCCATGTCCTATGTACACATTTCTAAATATTCTATCTGTGACTGAGGTAAATATTTTCCCGAGATTTGTGTACTAATTGATAAACTTGGGTGCAAATTTTTACATTTTCCCCCCTCACCTCGTTTTTCCAGAACAATTATTTTTATTGTGCAAAATGACCCAAGAATGAAAAGTGTTGAAATGCTTATCACTCAAATCTGGCTAAGAATTGCACAAAAATTGATTTTCAATTCATTCTGGGTATATTTCTTGGTATCCTAAGCACAATGCCTGTTTTGGTGGTTTTGCAGCCTTGGGAAGTTTATCACTTATCTCTTTTTTGGTAAACAAACAAATTCATTCAAAGTTTGTTTACCCACCCAAACAATACTTTGCATGGACTAAATAATTGATTTTTGGGCTGATTTCTCTTTTGATTTTATTGTTAATTTTATTTCATTTCTAAGATGTTTATTTTATTTTGTTTCTGAACAGAATGTAAATTGACACTGTTGTTTTGAGTCAGTCAAGAAAGCAGAAAGACTAGTCAAGATGATGGCAACAATGGATTTAGGGGCCCAAGGGGTCACAGAAGAGGTACATGTATAGTTTAAACTTTGATGTATATTTAAAGAAATTCACTCCTTTTATTTTAATTAGAGAATAAAAAACAAACTCTCACTTTCTGCATAGTGAAAAGAACCAAGTGAAAGTGATCTCCTTTGCCACGTCATTTCTTATACATGTATTTATGTATTTAGCGAGAAAACATGTGTTACAAACACACTTGTGTGATCCTGTATCTCATAGCTGTCTCTGGAGTCTGCTGAAGTAAGGACCCTACTGGAAATAAGTCACTTATTTATTAAATGCTTGCACTTTCATAGGTTATCCTTGACTGCCCAGTCTAAAGAAATTTAATTCAATTCAATTCAACTAGTATATGGATCTATACTTTGAAGCCTGAACCAATATTATTATAAATTTTAACACTATTTTAAGAATAATGCATGCTTAATAAAATGTAATTTCTAGATATCAAAATACCTTTTCATTTGATATTTTGCAATTTTTTAAATAGAGAATAGGCCATTTTTGTGGAATATATAGGATGTCGTTTTCATTGCAAAAAAAAAAAAAATCAAAACCAGGACCGAAATGTGCAGTTAGTGTACCTATCCCTTCCACTGAAAAGTCTTTGGATTGTAAAGGATTCAGCAGTTCTTGAATCATTCAGGGATTTGATTCTCTACTAAAATTTATCTTAAAAAGAGTTTACATTGTCAATATAGTCTGTCTGCATAGCTCAATAGAGAGAGCATTGTATTTGTAATCCGAGGCTCGCTGGTCCACTCCTCTCACTTCTAATATCTAAATCATGTGGTATCAGTAGTCAGTCACATGCAGAGAAACTGGTTATTACTGGTAATTAAGTTATCCGAGAAAGCCAGTTAGGTGGACCAACCACTGAGATATGCCTAAAAAAATTGTGTATTGAAATAGGTGTTAAAGTTTAGAACAACAAAGAAGAAAAAAATAATAAACTTTTCGAAAATGAAAGAAAACAGTGTCAAGAGCACAAACAAAGCAAGTCAACTAAGCCAAAGGCTCTAATTATTTGCAAAAGTCATATGTAAACAGTAAGTGGCACTGCAGTTTTAAAGTAATAAAACAATACATCAATGACTTACTTGTTTACAATATTTTGTCATAAAAACAGATAACCGAGTTGGCAGAGTATATAAAGGAGAGGATATGGCAGGATCCACTTGCTGCTGATCTTCAGTGGAGTTTATTCCTCGCTGCATTGAAAAGTTACAGATTTGATTCAGTTTTACGTCCATTCCCACCAATGTTCATTGGTGAGGACGATGAGAAAGACTTGAAAGCACTGGTAAGTGATATTTTTTTGGCTTTTTATTATAGGCTCAAAAAAATTTCAGTGTAAAATATAGTGCACCTGGCCATCTGTCCATCTGTCTGTTTGCAAATTCGTGTACGCTCTATATCTTTTTAACCAATTGAAGGATATCAAAACAACCAATTGAAGGAGATCAAAATTACTTGGCAAAAATATTAACCATAATAAGTCCATGTGCAGAGAGAGCACAGATTCAAGCTTCCTCAGATCAAGGTTAAGGTCACACTTAGTCTCAATCAATCAAAATAAGTGATGTAATTTCAGTGGGCAAAATGTTTGTAGTTTTCAAAATGGAAATGTTTCTTTCAAAAAAAACCATCTCGCACCCATTATGATATTATTATATAAATATTTCTTGAATATTTTTCTTTGTAGGAAGCTTTGTTATTTATATGTAGCATGTATATACCTGTATATTATATTTATAGCATTCAGTAGTGAATGATGTTCCAGCATTATCAAGACTGTCAAGAGAATGTTATAAACAACCTACAAAGCTACTGGAATTGATAAAATGGGTTCTTGATGCAAGAGGTTTCACATTATCATCTGCTGGCAAAAATAAGGTGAATGATTTATAAGTTATTTATCATAAGTTTTAAGGACCATTTTAGCTAGCTCTTGATTGTCCACAATTCAAATCTTTGTTTATAAACATAGTACAGTCAAGCCTGTGAGTAAGGTCATCCAAGTGAGAGACGATATATGGTCCTTATAGACAAGTGGCCTTTATTTGGAAATTACTCTGTTATATTTTTATCAATGAATGTTTGTCAGAGTGGTCTTTTTCAAAGGGTTGTCTTTTATTTTGAGGTGGTTTTTATCACAGATTTGACTGTATACTCCCTTATAGTGTAACCTCAGCTATAAAAAAACCTTATAGTCATGTACAAAATATGCATTCCATATGTATCTACTGAAATTTAGATATAATTTCACAATGACATTGCTAAGGTTTGATTGTAACGTTTTGACTTTTCAGACAAATGCCCTTCATTGTAATTTTTTTCATGCATGAGTAAGCATCTAGTTGAGTTAAACCATGAACCTTTTATAACCATTTCCCTGCTGAAGCTGACAGTGATTAGCTTTTGCCACTAGTATAGAGTCAAAATAAATGAACTAAACTTTGATAAATGAAAAGTTTCAAAATCAAAACAAATTATGACTTAAAGATGATTTCAACAAAATAAAGTTATTGTAGCATTATTATGTATGGTTACGACGATACCCTCTCTTTTGTGCAATCTTTATTCATGAAATTGATATGACATGGTTTGACTTGTCATGGCTATTTACATGTTCATTTGTATTTCTATTATATTTCTATTTATACATGTTTTATCTGATTATGTATGTTTCATAATATTGCCATGTTGACTTCTTGTATATTGAAATAAATATAACATTTCAGTACGAGGAAATACGCAAGTTAACTGGTCAAACTGTTAAAGTACCAGAACCCAAATATATCTTTGAAGTGTCACCAAGTGCCGCTGCAGACGAAAAATTCATACACCTACAAGGTGACCGAAGTTTATTGTATGCCTATCACGGTAGTCGTCTGGATAATTTCTACTCTATTCTGCAAAATGGTCTTGCCTCACATATGAACAAAGTAAGTTGTTGTCATGTAATACATTCAGCTGAAACGATTATAGTTTTACCTCTGCGGAGCTGCCCTTATAGCACAATAGTTTAACCTTAGTGGATCTGCCCTTTGTAGAGCAATCAGGTCTTTTTAACAACAGAATCAATTCTTCCCAAAGTAAGACTTCACAAATATTTAAATTTCCTATAGCAACACCCCTCATTAGCAACCAAAGTCTTTGTTGCTCTGCAGAGGTGTTCTTTTTAAAAAAAAAACGTCATTGCTTCCACTGTCAGATTCAACTTTCAGGTATGTATCAGTGCACACTATTCCGAACATTTCATACATGTTATATTTACTTTTAAAATCTATAAATACTGAAATAAATGTAAGTACTTAGGTAAGTATTCTATTCTTGCAATTATTGAACAGTTTGTTGTAGGATATATAAAGGATATATAATTATGTCTTATTGCAAGGTCAGGTTAAAGTTCATATTTATTTTACTATAATTGCTTAAAATACTCAAAGGAAGCTTCTATACTCACTAAATGGATTTTTTCTATGGATATGACCCACTGTCATTAAATCTGTATTTTTTGTGTGTATCCATTCGTTGTTAATACTTGGTCAGATATTGATTTGCAAATGATTTTGAAAACTCGAAATATTTTATATTCAAATTTGTAAATAAGTGACAATAATAATAAGCTACAAGCTATTTGTATAATTTGATGATATTATAGACATCAGTGTTTGGAGAGGGGACATATCTCTCCAGCGAGCTGTCTGTATCGATGATCTACAGCCCCGACGGTGTGGCCTGGGACCATTCTGAACTAGGAAACAGGTTGAGTTGTATTGCCATGTGTGAAATGATTGACGATTCTTCTGTAAAATGTCAGGACAAACGTAAGGAAATGATACAATAATAATAACACATTTCATCAATAAAAATAAACATTTTTAACAGTAATGGCAGCAAATGGTAACACAAAACTTTGTCAAAACTGTTAATTATCCTATTTTAAAGTAGACAATAATTGTTTTTATGTGCATAACATGCATAATATTTTAGCCATTTTGAGGGCCATTCTCAATATATTATGTGCTAAGAATAAGATGAATAATCTTGTACAATTTTGTCATCTTAATTGAAGCTGATTAAAACTGTTTAGTTAGTTTAGTGTAATAATAATGGTTTCCGCATTTGAAAAGAAAACAATTTGACAATCTGTTTACTGTGCTCATTTTTGTATTTCTTTAGTTACATGAATATACATGTATATATAAATTTCAAAACTGACTGCCTGAATAATGAACAGTGCGGACCATGATCAGACAGCATAGAGATGCTGGCTGAACTTGGTCTGCACTGGTCCCCTTCCCGTGGGTAAATTCAGCTGCTGCAAGCAGACTAAGGGTTAAAGCATATCACTCTTGGGTTTTTTAAATAGTGATATTCTTTTTATTTATATCAGCATATGCAGATGACATGAAACATGTTCCCAGTGGCACACCAGTGAGGTCTCGAGCCAATGCTGGTCCTAGTGTAGGGGGCGATGTGCCAGAGAAATATTATGTTGTACAAAATAATGAGGTCATACGGGTCAAATACCTTCTTGTCTATGCAAACAAAACTACATCACATATGTAAGTATGGTTTTGAGATAGCCTGCATTTCTAGCTTGACTATTCAAATAATAACAATAGCTATTGAGCCCGCCTAGGTGTGGACTTCAAACTTTGGTTCAGTGTATGTGTGTAAGTTGATATCTTAAAAACTACTTTAGGGAATGCGTTTAAACTTTATCATCTTATTTGAGAGCATAATAGGAGGTCACTATTAAAGGTCCACAACTCTTACACAGATTTTGACAGAATTATGGTCCTTTTTTTCAACTTAGAAATTTCTATATGTTATCCAGGTCCTTGCTTTACTATCAACCACTGAGAATAGTTGAGCATGCTGTCTTGCTGTCAGCTCTTGTTATTTAAAATGTATTCATCGGTAGGAAAAAATACCAGGGACAGACAATGTTCATTTTTCATCACATGAACAATGGAACCTGTCTAATCCGAACTCATCCAGACCTGAAGAAAAGTTCGGACTGGAAAGGTTTCCGGATAAGAAGGGTTGACACATGATTCTTTGTAACAATAGACTAAGTGACTTCAAATTTCAGTTAGATATTTGTACCAGTATTGGTCAATAAATGTTGTTTTCTCACCCGATATGACGATTATCCATCTGATTTCAATGACAGTTTTCTTTAATTGCCGTTATTTTATCCATGTATTAGGTCAGAGAGGTCACAGAAACAGTCATGGTTCATACAGCACAAGTTCACAGTTATGATGTGTGCCTATATTATAATCCTATGTGCAGTCGGACTGATGAACTCACAGTCATTTCAGTCCATGTGGCGGAGAATGTGGCGATGGAGATGATTCGGTGATGCATGGAAAATTATTGGAATAGTGGTTTTACTGATTTGGTGGTATTCTGCAACAACAGACTAGTTTTTATATACAACTTAGTTAGAATACACATTTCTTATATCGCAATAAATAAGGGAACATAAATTTCATAAATTTATGAGTTTAAATAGGTTTTATGTTTTTCAGATATTTGCAACGGGAACATGCATTTTGTATATTCACCAGTTTTTCATTTCTTCATTTTGTCAGGTTTTATCTATTCTTACACTTACAAGTTATCTTTATAAACACTTGTTTATTTGCTAATATCTTCGATAAAACATTGCATGAACCTCAACTTTTTCAATGTTTATATGTGAAAGAGGTCATGGGGGTCAAACCATTTGATTTTACTTCTTTTCTTTATTATCTTGTATATTTGGTACTTAGGTAACTTGTACTGCTGAAGTCAAGGTTATTATGGCTAAAAATAGATTTTCTAAACTTTTTTCTTCTTTAAGCTGTGACTTAATATCATACAGACTACATATTGAAGAATATAATTTAAATTTTTATTCAACATCCTTTTTATGCATGAAGGTTATTCATATTTTGGGGGATAGGATGGTGGGGGGATGGGGGTGTCAAATAACATTTTCAAGCCTAATGGTGCAAATATGATATGCAAGCAAGAATAGATTTGTGGTGACCTTGCGTGTAAATCTCTCTACCCTGGGTAAATTTTGCAGTAAATCAGGTCAAGGTCATTTAAAATGTATTTTTTTTATACATTTTCTGACAGTTTTGCATTATGTTGTGTTTAATTCATGTATGAAAATATCCACTAATGTGAAAAATATTTTTTCATGTTTCAATTTATGATGTATACAACAAAGCATTGAAATCCATATTTGAATATAATTTTTTGTAGACTCTGTAAAATATTTTTTGAAGTCTTTTAATACATAAACATTTGATTTTAATACATTAAACATTGTTTTAAGTTTTTAAAACAGCTGTCTTGTTGATTTGAATACAATTGAATTCTTTGATCTATGGAAAAAACTGAAATTTCATGGGGTTTCCTTTGCTTTAGGATCTCATTGGAGCTCCTTAAATGTTAAGTTTGGAAATACTGTACTTAATTATTATATGTATTTTATAAGACTGCAAAAACTGAAAAATCTATGCATTAAATACATATGTATATATTTATTTTTATTTTTTTTATGACATGAAATCCATAGACTTTATCCACCTTATTTTAAGTATACATGTACATTTTAATTTACTTATAAGATCTTATACTGTTATGCATTTATGTTAGAGGGTTTTTTTTAAGGTGTTTGTCTTTAAGAATTTTTGTTCAGGAGTAACCCTGTGGAAATACCAGAAGGGAAGGTAACCACATTTCTGTTATAATTTCTAGTTAAAGATATATCATGCTCAAATTTGATATTAGGAAATGTTGGTAATTGCTACACAGTTTCTTTGTAAATATAAAATAAACATGTTTTGACTTCACACAAAGTAGATATGTCATGTTCCAAATTTTACACAGTATAGGTGGTCACAGTATGAATATAGTGCCATTAAAAAAACTAGCAGTTTTTTTTTTAACATACCGACTTTACTTGACCTGTAATTGGGAATGCAGCTTCCCATACATAGTTTGTTTATTCTTTTATTCAAATTTGACAAATTCAGTAAGAATTTCATAGATTTCACTAAATTTCTGTGATTAAAATATGTTACTCAAGGATGAGCATAGTATATCTTACGAAAATCAGATGTATGGGAGAAATGGTGATGTGCATCATGATGATTTAAACCATTTTTTGTTCCTCTCATGCTATATTCTAATATTCAAATTCACAATTATGATTGTGACCATTTTCTTGCTGCAGATTACAGTTACCTCATGCATTTGTTGTATTACATGGGCGATATGTATTGTACATGTAAATATTTAGTACAATCAATTAAACCTAAATTGCTCATGCTAGTTTCAAACATTAGACTGTAAAATATTTTTGTCATTTGTTTAAAAATGACAAAAAAAACCCCACAGATAACCAATGTTTAGTCTATGGGTAAGGGAATCTGTTAAAAAACAACCATAACAATGTATTGTCCATTTTGCTATTTTTCTGACCAAAATTGCTACAGTTGAACCGTAGTCTTCCAGAAACAGATCTTGGTGGCTGTAAATGGTTAATAAAATTCTCTTGATAATTTAGATGTTAAATGTCTACGCTTACTGGTACAAAATCAAATACATGTTATATACATGTAGATATTGAACAAAATGTTTCAGTATTAATCAATTAATCAGCAAGAATTTTGGAATGTAAATAGTGAATGTAAATATTATATATGTAAATAGTTGGGCGTTGAACTGACATCATAGAATTGGTCTTTCTTATGTGTAAAATCCATGATTCACCATTATATTGGTATGAAATCCATAATTTTGGGGATTTATTTTTCATTTTATATCTTATATACACGATTATGGTCCTTTCTTCTAATGAAGGATTTATTATTTTATTCATGTTTTAAATACCGTCAGTCTGTTTATCTATCTGTCTGTACACTACACAACTTTGTTTATATCGGGTAACCAATTTTGTTTTAACTTTACTATAAAATTTCCTTAAGATGAATGCTTGCATGAAAAAGAAAATTATTTATGTGGTTTGATTAGTGACGTCGGTGGTATTTTCTAATAATAAACACATAAAATGTCACATCAGTTTATTCTGAATTTAGAAATTATTGCTTACAGCTACAAAACTATAAAGAATTATTTGTTTAATTTTTCATAGGCACATGCCCTATGTTGTGTGAATTGTCAAAGGTCACAAATTATGAATCGTGGATCTGTTTTCGCGTTATATTTGGGTATTAATAGTCAGGCAGTATGCTTTGTGTAAAACATTTCTTATGATCAAATTGGAAATGCTTTTCTTTTAATATTTTGATAGAATACTTAAGATATAGTATATTGTTGTGGATACCTAATTTTAAACTATGTGTTACAATGAATAAAATCAATAGTTAATTTAGATACAATTAATGATAACATCTGGGAGTATATCTGGGGGTTAATCTATGTAACTTGTTTCTACAAAAAAACCTGTTTATTTGTTATTTACTTGTTTATATTTCATGATTTATTTCAAGTTTCAAGTTAATTGCATAATAAATTGTAAAGAAAATGGTTAAATATTAAAGGAAAATGATTAAACTGTAAATGTGTTGCCTTTTCTTGATTAACCCTAAACTTTGTCATGCACTGGCAGCAACTGTTTCTACCTTTGCGACCGATGTAGACCAAGATCAGCCAGAACGTGGTGGTGTTGGTAGTTTTCACTCCGGATCATGAAAGTAACTAAGCAAAATTGAATTTACCAGAGCACAGTTCAGCCACGGAATCGTTTCTGTGCAGATTGTCAAGCAGTTTCCTGGTACTAGTTGTCTTCACTTTTGCAAGGAATTGATAACTTCTGTACATGCCAGAGCAGAGATACAGTAAGAATGACCGTACAAAGGATTTCATGATTAATCACAACGAAAGTGACAGGCACCGTATGGGAATATAGAACCCGGGTCGCCCGATTCACAGTCCAACTAGTGAGCTAGCCGGCACGTCTCTTCCGTCAGTACTTGTATTGAAATTTCTCCCGAAAATGATGAGTGGTTTTGTCTAGACTGAATAATAGACACGTCCATTTAAGATATTTAGGGTGGTAATGGATCGTACGTAAAATGAAGTAAACAACTTGAGTTGAAACTATTTATACAAAACATGTATATTTTTTTCGCTGGCTTCATGAGCTCGAAAGTGCCTTTAAAATCTTCAGTTTTGTGGCGCACATCATCATTGTTGATGTTAGGACTACAATCTTATATTAATGGAATTAATAATAGAGACGCTGGATGGATATCGACCAGACTTGGTATGTGTCAATCCAAGATAGTCGTCCTTTCTCAAATGTTTCTTTACAAAAACTAGTCTGTCTTTTTTTCGTCGGCAGCACTGAGTGAAAATATCACCATTAGATTTTTTTGTCTACACGAAAATCATCGACATACCAATATTCACTATAGCTTCTTACGTTGAACTATTTAGATATAAGTTGTTAAAAAGCAAGGGCAATACTTTGGGCCTTTTTAATACAAAGATCAACACGAGTTGTCTCTCTTCGTATGATTTTTTTTCGACCACTACCCCCCCCCCCCCAACCCCGCACATTATATATCAGTCATTTTGATAGATTAAACAATGGAATAAATCAGTTAAATCCTCCCGCGGAAGGATATATATTCTTAATGCTTTTGAGAACTACTGTATTTCATGATTTCAGTCCGATTGTTTTGCTCATTGAAAAGATTGTATCTGACGAAAAGTTCTATTCTTTGAAAACGTACGTGCCTCGTACTCGCTTATATAGCTTACATGAGGTCCACAACCCCTGGAGCAAATCGGACGTGCAAAAAAGATCCATCGGAAGGGGTCACAAGTTGTAAGTGGGAAGAAATTGTAAAATGGGCCTCTCCTTTGTTTTACAGTTTTTTTAAATGAATATGTCTTTGCTTAATTTCTAAAAAAAAAGTTTTAATTTTTTGGTCAAAGGAATAAAGGGGAATATCAAACTAACAGTGTTAACAAAGTGTGAGGACGAACATCTAAATTTAGAATCGTTGTCAATACATTTTCAGCGAAACCTAATAACACAATAACGTCTAATAAATGTAATCAAATGACAAACTTGTGAGACATAAATACATTTTTATTTCTGAAAAACTCTTTCTGATCAAATAAAACGTAGAATGTAGCTCAATCTTTTTGCAGGTGGTGCCGCACGCATCCATTTCTACAAATTTGGGGCGCAATATGTCAGTTTGCTATAATTTGCTTTGTTAGAGAGTAAAACCTGAAAGTGTGTCGCCAAGAATAGTGCATGGTTACTGTCACAAAGAAACAGGCGCAGCTAACTCAATAAGAACACCAGCCTGCAGCTATGTGGAGTATCGGTAACTGATATTGTTTCCGGCTTAACAAGATCAAGTTGGAAATGATTGCCCGATTTATGCCCTATTAATCCGACATGAGTGTTCTTTAGCTAGCTGTCACCTCACCGTGAAGATAATTTCAGTCATGCTACACAGATGGAAACAGCTGTGGCACATTGTTAGTCCTACTTTTACCTGGCGAAATGAGTTTGTTGTTCGAAACAAAGTTTAAAATGTTGACGCTACATGGAGCGTTTGCACAGATGATTCGGAACCAGGGAAAAAGAAAGAAAAGAAAAGACAATCGAACAACTAGATTCTCCATTTTCATGATAAACACGTTATTATATACTTATAAATGAAATATTGAAAATATTGATGAAATAAAATGCGTATTTACATTTTTCGTATTTTCACTGCAAAAATTATTTTTCACTGCAGTGAAACATATTTTTTGTATTTTCACTGGCCCGACTACTTTCTTCTAGATTCAATACCTAAAATTTAAGAGGAAGCCTTTCAAATTGTAATGCCGAAAAATAATAGAAAACAGTAAAACAAAATTCAAGTGTTTTTTTTCTATAAATACAGGATTTAATTTCATTATGTGGTATGAAAATGATCTTATGCCACTCGAAGAAAATGAATCATGTATTTATAGAAAAAACTGGAATATGGGATCTTCTATACATGTATATTTTCTTGATTTACTCTTCAATATACCCACAGATGACCACTTTGACAATATTTTTCTTTATATTTCTTACGTGTTCGAAACTTATTTTCGGCAAAAATTTGTCGGTACATAAAATTCACTATAGTGAGAAATATACATTATTTAAGTTTGTTGTCGCAAAACGGACTATTTACTTCTTTATTTGTAGTATACGGTGGCGTATTTCTACACTATAATATACAACGACTATTCCGACCTCTAAAGTGACAACATGGAAACAAAACTTGAAAACAGGATCACATTACAACCAAATCAAATTGTCAATAATTGGTTAACAGGTCAGTCATTTCCAATTGAAGATAACTTTCTTTACAGTTAAACGAACCATCTCTAATTGAGTATAATATTCTTACAAATGAACGGACGTCACCTTCAATAAATCCGATACAAAATGACTAGGGTCAAGTTTGGGTCAGTTCAATGACATTTGAGATGAGATGATGTGATAGTTTGTCGTTTTTACCATCTTTCTCCACACATGTTTTGAAAGTATTTACATGTCATTTTCATATTAAATGAAAGTAGTTGATGACTCGCCAATATACATGTATTATCTCTGAATAGGCACTACCAAAATATAAACTTTTAAATTACATATCTATCTAGAATAATTAAGGGACATAATTTCATTTTTTTATTTGTTAATGCAGATTATTCAAGTTTTTTCCCTATCAATTCAGGATTTATTCTCATTCAGTCATATGAAGACGAGTAGCCACGAGTAAATTATGACATTTTTTATACCACAAGATGAAAAAAAATCCTGTATTGATAGAAAAAACTTGAACTTTCATTTTATTATATATATGTTTTTTAACCCTATGATTAGAAAGAATAACCTTTTGATTTTGTGTATTAGCTGAAATTTAAATAAAGTAGTCCAACAAAACATCGATGAAAATACGGAAAATAGCTAACTGCAGTGAAAAATATTTTTTTTAAAGTAAAAATACGGAAAATGTAAATACGCATATAACTATATTTCCGATTATGAACTATTTCAACGGTGCTGTTTTATTTGAAAAAGAATTAGAATTTAATTTGCTTTCATTTAAATGTTAGACTTTTTTTGAAATTATTGTTCCGAAAGAAATATATCCTTCATAACATATACCATAAACAGGTCGAGGTATTATTCCATTATTGCATGCTTATTTACTGTAGACCTATATAATATAGTCCCTTGAGACATGTATGCATATTGGAGAGAATGTTCCTATTTCCGGAGCAATTATTGGACATAAATATCAATAACCGTATAACGAGACGCGGCACGGAATTCATGAATTTTTGTTAGAAGTGAATTTGAAAGCTTGTAAAAGAAAAAAGAATTGCAACTGCGTCTGAAATTAAACAAACGATAAAATAAACTAAAAATTGATGCCCAATCCAATCATCTTATTATAAATGCATCAGCTTGAATCAGTTGTTTTGTTAGTTTAGTTCTGATGTTCTTGTTGTTATTTTAGAATTTGACTAAAAATGATTTTGAGAGATGAAATATCTCGCACTTGTTAGAAAGTACGTACTGGAAAATTCAACTTAATCAGCAAGCCATCTTTTTCTTCTGTCGCTTTTTGGCAATAAGGACAATTATAGTGATTCAGTATTTTTGTATGGAAGTCAAAATATTACTTAATTTACATTTTGCTACTTTTTGACAAATAATTTTACATTTACCGCTACTTACATCAATGGCAAGGATCCTACACGTTCTAATACCACAATTCAGATGTTATAAAACTCATGTTTGCCCTTTCTAAAAAAGGAAAATATTCTTTGTTTTCTGAGGCATAATGAGCCTTTAACAACAGTACACAAAAGTCGAACATTCGGGGAAAAATTTCCTTTCCAATGGCTTTATGGGCGTTACAATTTAAAGTGGATCTTCATTATCTACTGGTCTGCTATTTTTGTTCATTCCTTCTATGTATAGTTATATTTACTTACGTAAATTACTAGGATATATAATGGTAAAGGCGTCTGTTTTACTGGCCTTGTCTCAGATGATATATCGTTATATGTAGTTATATCATTCATTGGTTTGTGTAACGCTCCCATATATATATATTTTTTAATTTTTTTAATGAATGGTAATGTTCTTTTTTCATTTGAAGTAATTAATTAGGAAATAAATATATCTTATTTACCTATAGCATTCCAAAACCACCACCACCACCACCACCAATGATAACAACAACAACAACAAAAACCAACAAAACAACAACAAAAAACAACAACAAAAACAACAACACCAAAACAACAACAACAATAATAACAACAACACAACCAAAACAACAACAACAAAAAACAACAACACCAAAACAATAAAACAACAACAACATCATCAACAACAACAACATCAACTTCAACAACAAAATCGCAATTTATAATTACTTAAATATTAAATTTCAAACTTGCACATATACCCATACATAACAAATAAATTGTATTCCTTCAATATGATATTGAGGACTGTTGCAATAACTTTGTATGATTTGCTTTTGAGTATTCTAACTAATTAAAAGTAAAGTTTATAGTATTTTACTGCTGCAGTTGTAAATCATGTAAAAGCGCGACATATTTTTTTCATAGACTGAAAATTCTGACAGAGAACACACGCAATCATCGGCGGAGTATTTGTTTTGCATAGCTCAGATAATTTGTTTGGTCATAGCAACGTGAAAAATAAATAAATAAATAAATAAATCGTTTTTCCTTGAGCAAGACACTCATTGCTTAGCACGTTGGTTCCAGAAACTGATTAGAGAGTGTTTTAATAAGCTTATAACTTCCAACACAATCATACTAAAATAAATTCTGTATGGCTTCACAGTTTAAGTTCCGTCCGAATTTCAATTTCAAAACGTCTTCTATTATTATATCGTTTTTAATTAATGATAATAAAGATAAGGAAAACTATATTAGTACGCTGTGAATTATTTTAAAAATCATATCACTGAATCATTTCATTTCTTTCTATAGATATCATTGATATACTTTCTTTATATCAAACATTTGCAATCTATAGAAAGCCATACTTTATGCATTTTTTGACTGATATGTAACAGTTCAAGGAATATGAATAAAGCATGGTTGTTAAATAACCTAAATAAACATATATATAAATAATTTCATCATTTAAATTACAGAATCTATACTGTTTATTCTTTCAGTTGTGTTTTTATTCTTCAGATCTTTAAAAACAACCATTTTCATGTAATGGAATTTTAAACCCGCTAAAAAAATTATGAAATGAACGAGTCCAAAATTACCTGATAGTATCCCCTCAGTCAATGGACAGTAATCTTTGAAATGGAATAGTTCTCATTTTAAAAATACTTACCAAATAAGACTTCAGTAAATTTTAGATTGCTGTCACCATTGCAGCAATATGTCATCACTGGCGCCGGCAATACGGTATGGGCTTTAGGAAACCACGACTTGTCCCTGAAGGAATTTTAACCCGCACAGACAGCAATCCTTAAATTGCTAGTCCAATACATTTGATCAAAAGTAATTTTTCAGTTCTGCCCCTTGATAAAGGGGCGGACAGCTCTTTGTCCCTTTCTCGTATGAGAAGGGGAATATTTTGATGCGTGTATGTGGTCGCACGGTAGCTTACTTCTAACATATCCTCGATGCGTGTATGTGGGCGCACGGTCGAAACTTTCTTAAAAAAACACACTTTCCTTTAATCTTCTAATTAAAAAAACTAATTCTGAATTTTGTTTCTTCTAGTTAAAACTTATTAGGATATTAACTCCTAATAAGTAGAAATATACATAACAACGACCTTGTGAAATAAAATTAGGTCATTCTATATGAATTAGTATAACTCCTAATAAAGTTTGTACAAAACACTAATTAGGATTTTATTTCTCCAAATATGTTTTTTTGAAACTTCTAATTAGGACTTACAAAACCATAAAGAAGATTTTTTCTCTTAATTAGGAGTTATTAATCCTTATTAGTCTATAATTTCTCATAAAATGGCTTTTTGACCTCCTAATTGAGAGTAGTTAAGTTCTAATAAGGTGTTCGATACCTCATAATTAAGAGTAACAAAGTTCTAATAGGGCTGTTAAAACTAAGTTATCTTTCCTAGAACAATTTTAAATATTAAAACAGAAACTGACTCATGATTAAGGATTTGTTAATTTCTTAATAGGACAAATAAATCCAGATTCATAGGGTGATAAGTCCTAATAAGGTTTTCCAACTACAAAGTTTTAAGTCAAATCAATGTAAACTAAACAGTAATACCGACGCTGTGATAGTCACACGGCTGCTTTATTGCTGCTGGAAGATAAGAACCACTGACAAAGCTGGAAAGCTTCAAAAAAAAAAAAAAAAAAAAAAAAAAAGAAATTTTACATAAAACATTTTGTCAGGTAACAATTAATATGACTCACCGGTAGGTATAGAAGGGTTGATCTATTGATACCCGGAATTTTGTTTATATTTCAGACAATTACTGTGTCGTTTTCTTTATTTTATACAATCGTTAAGTATTTTCGTTTTATTCTTTCCTAATTGACTGTCTTCGAGTAATCTTTCAGTTCCTTATCGCCATCGTCATGCATGTTAACTGATCTTAATAGTGCGCCAAAGTTTTTGAAAAAAATATGGTTCTCAAAATTGCGACAGGACATACGTCATTTTCAGCCAAAATAATGTCATAAGTCAATCTGATTAAAAAAAACCCTACGCATTAGGACCTGACATCCACCCATAGGTAGTCATATTCTTGTGGTCTCTCAAACAACCAATCATTGGTGAGCTTTCATTATTTTGAAAGCGATGCGGTTTCTAATCTTAACCATTGCAATACTAAATATGTAATTTTAGCGATTTCTAGAACAAACATGGCGGTGTCCACATAGCCTACAGGTAAACTGTCAATACAATCTTGCCCATTACAGATTGACTCTATTATTTCAAGTTAATTTGTAAAAAAATACTTCAAACATTTTTTATAACAATAATCAACAAATTGTTTAACTTCAAGGGATAATGGTATTTTGATACTTCTTCTAATGCCAATCTGTAAAAACAGGTTTGAGACGATAACGCGGACGGGGAGCGACCAACATACTCATTGTATAAGGACATATTCACCAAAATTCCAATGTTGTATTGTTTGTGGCGGCCAATCTTTAAAAACGTTACCTGAAGTTAACACGCTAATGAAACTTTTATAACGCTTCTATTCGAACATTTGAAGTTCAATAAAACCATCTTTATAAAAACCAGTCATTAATCTGCCCATTTCAACTTGCACATTATCGTTTCTGATCTCCCCTGTTGATAGTTATGTTTCTCGTCAATTCGTTTATACTTCGACTTCATCTACTTCGAAGTTCTGGTTTCTGTTTTCTGACTGTCAAATTTGTATGCATCAATTGAGCATATGTCTATTACTATCATACAGTTTATGTTCCTACTTTATTTCATCGTCTGGAAAATGTTGCTGTGTCGTAGATAAATTATATTTGGAACAGTTTGTCTTTTCTTCTAAATCAATGTGACAGTAGCTGGATATCGAATTACCTTTGGTTACAGTCCATTTATTTGTTATTCCCATTATTTCCATTTAATTCAAATTACTTTATTTGTGTGCAAAGGCCTCCGGTCCAATATACATAGTATACATACAACAATTTTATAATATGGTTGCGTCACCTCAACAATATCTACAATTGGGGAACAAAGCCTTATTGATAATTCCATTAATACATGTAGACATAATACAGAAGTTTCCACAATGTGGTTATATCACGTGTGCTCATTAATACATAAAAATCATGTAATTCTTTTCCGCCAATACCAATTTGATAATATGATTGTATTTTAAAATATTAAGAAAGCATAGAACTCCCGATCTTTGTTATCTTAACAAGTTTTACACAAAGGGTCTTCTCTTGGGATATTATTGTGTCTGCCTATTTCTATGCTGGAACAACGAACATTAAAAAAAACTAAAACAAACTCATTTTTATGTTTAAATGGTATTTTTAATAAAAGGTAGCGTTCAGCATTTAAAAGTGATTTAAATTTATTATAGTGAAAACAATTGACTAGAATTCTTATATTTTTTCATGCCATTGTTGAGAAAAACAAATCAATGCATATTTGTTTTTTTCAAAGCAAACTTATTGATGTCACCAATTTTGTAAAATATCAGGACAAAACCAAAATCATACCTAAACTGTTAATGTTTTACTTGGTGAACCAACATATTAGATATGAATCAACTACCACTCAGGGATGGAGCAATCAAAGAATGATATTGACATATGAATAACCTTCAAAGTCAATGCAAGTTATTGAATTTTCGAATCGTAAAATTGACAAAATCCTTGTTATTCATTAACAACTTTGATTGATATTTGGACATAATAACGAGTTTGTAATAAGAACTGAAATATTTATGGTTTGAAGAAAAAGTTTAGAAACAACGTATATACAGCGGTGTGTTATCAGGTCCCTAGATTTATTATCCTCTTTATACAACTGATGCAAGCTAATGCATTCATAATATTAAGTTGAATTGATAGAGAGCTTAAATTTTCATTTTATTTTATGGTGTATTTAATTTCAGAGAAGCAGCTGGAAATGTTGCTTTCATATTCACTTTTAACGAAAATTCATGAACTCCGTGTTACGTCTTATTATACTGTAATTGATATTTATGTCCAATAATTGACTCGGAAATAGGAACATTTTCTCCAATATGCATACATGTCTCAGGGGTATATATGTGTCTACGGTTAATAAGCATGCAATGATGGAATAATACCGTGACCTGTTTCTGAAATGAATGATTGTCTATCAATATTTTCTATGGAAGGGTATTAACGCAAAAATTACATCTTGCTTTCTTACGTTACATCGTGCTTTCTAACTTGTACATCTTGCATTCTGACTGGGACATACTATAACTTATCGTATGTCCCAGATTCTGACTTGTACATCTTGCATTCTGACTTTTACATCTTGCTTTCTTACATGCACATTATGCTTTCTGCTGTGTGCGTCTTGCTTAATTGTATGTTGATACGT